>NC_091350.1:25026773-25110994 GCF_038502225.1 Cherax quadricarinatus | reverse complement strand
TTTTTTTACCGCCAGTATTGTCGGCGAGGTAGGTGGCCGAGCACATGTAGACAGCCTGTACTATCTGCACAGACAGCCTATGCTGTCTGCCAGCTTAGTTCATATTTCACAGCACTAAGGTGCTGCCCTCTTCAGGCCTGCCCAGGTCAGTGGGACCTCACTCGAGCACTCACTCAGCGGCTCAGCAGCAGTCAACAAGTCTACTCCCTCTCTCCCTCGTGAGCATGGCCCTCCTGGGCTATGGGCACATAACACACAAGCCTGTGTACCCACCACGACTTTTCAAATAAAGTAAAGCCTCAGAAGACGTATCATTAACACACCCAATTCCAGCAACACCAAACAAGCTGGTTATAGGTATCCGTCCAGCTCTCTCTTGAAGGCAGCCAGGGGTTTATTGACAATTCTCCTTATGCTTGGTGGGAGGCTGTTGAACAGTCTTGGGCCCCGGACATTTATGGTGTTTTCTCTTAGTGTACCAATAGCATTTCTACTTTTAATTGATGGTATTTTGCATCGCCAGCTCAGTTTTTTACTTTCGTAGGGAGTGATTTCTGTGTGCAGATTTGGGACTATTCCTTCTAGGATTTTCCAAGTGTAGATTATGATACATCTCTCTCTCCTGCGTTCCAACGAGTACAAGTCAAGTGCTTCCAAGCGTTCCCAGCAGTTAAGGTACTTGACAGAACTTATACGCCCAGTAAAGGTTCTCTGTACATTCTCTAGATCTGCAATTTCATCTGCTTTGAACGGAGATGTTAATGTACAATAGTATTCCAGCCTAGAGAGAACAAGTGATTTGAAAAGGATCATCATTGGCTTGGCATCTCTCGTTTTGAACGTTCTCATTATCTTTACACTTGTGATCGTGGCACTGTTGTGAAGCTTGAGTAAAGAAGATGTAGGTGATGTGGGGAAGTATGAGTAAAGGAGATGTAGCTGATGTGGTGAAGCTTGAGTAAGAAAGATGTAGGTGATGTGGTGAAGCTTGACTAAGGAAGATGTAGCTGATGTGGTGAAGTATGAGAAAAGGAGATGTAGCTGATGTTGTGAAGCTTGAGTAAGAAAGACGTAGCTGATGTGGTGAAGCTTGATTAAGGAAGATGTAGGTGATGTGGTGAAGCTTGAGTAAGGAAGATGTAGGTGATGTGGTGAAGCTTGAGTAAGAAAGATGTAGGTGATGTGGTGAAGCTTGAGTAAGGAAGATGTAGGTGATGTGGGGAAGGTTGAGTAAGGAAGATGTAGGTGATGTGGGGAAGGTTGAGTAAGGAAGATGTAGGTGATGTGGTGAAGCTTGAGTAAGGAAGATGTAGGTGATGTGGGGAAGGTTGAGTAAGGAAGATGTAGGTGATGTGGGGAAGGTTGAGTAAGGGAGAGATGGTGAGGCGTGATAAGTTAAGTAATGCCAGCTTTATGTCCAGCTCACATTAAAAAAATTAACGGTCCATTATCACTTACTTTTAGCCCCTGCCCTCCCCCCCCTTGGCCCTGGTAACTTTAACCCCTTTGAGGAATAATGCTTTTAGCTTGGCACTCTAATAAATGCAACATGTGAGTGGAGTTTGAAACTAATTATCTGCTGGTGCTAGCCGTTGCTATTTATTTTATGTACGGTTGTCGTCTACTTCTGTACTGCAGTATCATGACAATGTCTTATTAACTCTGTATCTCAGTTATTGTTTTCATTCAGCTGTGTTCATTACTGAGCAGCCTACGTCTGTTCATTTATCTATTTACCTAAGCTATCCAGAGTGCAAAGCACAAGTGAGCTAACAGCAGCAACATTCACAGCAAGAGGCATTCTTGTGCTTCCCCAGCGTTCGGACTTAATGTCTGAAGCCGGGGGAGACTCCTTAAGGATCCTGTAGTGCTTGCTGCCTTTGAACCTCCTGACATCGTCTGCTGCTATGCACCTGCCACACCCTTCGAGCCCAGTGCGAGCGGGGTTTATGGCAGCCCGAGGTGCATGGCTTCTCCCTCCGAGCCCCGTTGGGACGAGGAATGAGGCTAGGCCTGGGGACAGCTAGTCCCAAAAGACAAGGGGGTACTTGTACCTCCTCCCATGACAGACATTAGTCTGTGACACTCCCGCAAAAGGGAGCCAAGGCCAGGCCACCACTTGGAAAATGCCCGGGCGGGCGAATATACTACTACTACTACTACTACCTAAGCTATCCAAGTATTATATAATTTTAGTTTCCTGAGCGTCATTGCGCGCAAAAGCAATAATACAAACATTGACATACGTTTCTAATTTAGTTAAATGTTAACCCTGGAGATCTGAGACGAATCAGGAGTGTTATTCACCTGCTATCACATGAATTCTAATTAATTATTCCATTAACATAAAAAATGCAAATTATGATATTCTTTCCGATAAGAAACAATAGATCTGAAGCCAAACTAAAGAGGCATACTCTCTATATCAGAGCGACGATTATCCTAAAATACGCCTTTAAGCAAAACTTTGAATTTATTTAAAACTGACCTAAAGAGACATTCTATAGTTATTGCACAGAATACAACAAAATTTGTCAAGGGAGGTTTCATCCATTTATTTAGACGAATCAGGAAAATAAAACGGATGCAGTTCATAATAACTTTATTTAAAATAACAAAAAGGAACAATACCGTGACTGGAACACTACACAAATATCTCGCACACAGGCCAGCAGACAGGGACGGGACAAGAGAGGCAGTGGTAGAGGCAGTAGTAGAAGTGGTGGAGTCAGTGGAAGGCTAAGAGAGAGCAGCACTGCAAGGGAACTAAGGGCACACAAAGGGTAGGAACGAAAACACAGGGAGGAAGGCAATAATAATGGACCAAACATCTAAGGCAGAAGAAAGAAAACCCAAAGGAAAAGGAGGAAAGGGAAAGAGAGAGAAGAAAAAACAAAGAAACTGGTTAAGTCACGGGTGTTCTGATGTTTGGAGCATTTTACAGTGTAATGGGTAAGGAAGGCATCTACAGAGACGAAGCCAGGATTAAGATTCGTACAAGGAAAGTTGTGTATAAGGGAGGATTCAACCAGACGGCAACTGTGAAAGTTAGAAGTAGGTTAGACAGTTTTAGCAGAAGACCAGTCAACAGGATGATTGTAATCTCTAACGTGACAGAAAAGAGCATTGTTGGTATCGGCAAGCCTAACACTGCTTTTGTGCTCCCTAAGTCTTTCAGAATCAGAATGGTCAGTTTCTCTAAAGTACTAAGAGGACAAGAGGAACAGAAAAAAGAGTAGACACCATGGGCGTCTTTAGAGGGAGGAGAGTTATGAACTAGATTAGTGCAAAGAGTGTTATTCTGGTGAAAAGTAAGTTAATGTTTAATGAACGGAGAGTTGTTGAGATTAGAAAGACTGGAAATATAGGGAAGGCAGAATACAGGAGAGTTCCCAGGAGCAGAGAGTTTGGGAGAGAAGAAAGTCCGTTTAGCATGTGAGAAATGGGAAGAGTAACCAACACGAGAAAATGAATTACGAAGGGTGGAAATTTCTGATTCAAGTAACTGAGGATCATAAATGCAGAGAGCACGGAGAAAGATAGAAGTAAGAGCACTTTTCTTGACAGAAAAAGCATGGTAAGGAAAATAGTGATTGTACATGCCACTGTGCATAGGCCTCATGACTCGAGTCATGGGGTCAAAGAGCAAAGATGGCATCTACATAGCAGAGCCAGAGTGAAGGGCGCACATCGATAGTAGGAAGAAGAACAGTCTCGAAGTATTCCATGTAAAGATTAGCATGGACAGGAGATAGAGGAGAACCAATAGCCATATCGAAGGTTTGAGAATAATGTTTACCTTGGAATGAAAAGGAATTAGTCCACACAGAGGCGGATAAGATCAAGAAAGACATCGGTAAATATAGGGAGATGAAGTAACCCTTCACCGGCCTTCTCTCCGAGAAAACTGAGGACATCGTCAAGAGGGACATTAGTGAAGAGGGACTCAACGTCAAGCCTAAGTATCTCACGGGGCGGAAGAGAGCGAACACATTCGAGGAAGTCTTGAGAGTGACGGAGGTGGGCAGGAGAAAAAGCTCAAAGAAAGGGAGTGAGGATTTTGGCCAGCCAAGGTGCAAGAGAATAAGAGGCAGAACCTCTATAGGATATGATGGAACGAAGAGGAATATCAGGGACAGATGACACGGAAACGTTGAACAAGGTCAAAATCAGGAGGACAGAGGTCTGAGAGAATCCTTAGGCTTGCCGACACCAACAATACTCTTTTCTGTCATGTCAGAGATCAAAATCATCCTATTGACTTGTCTTCTGCTAAAACTGTCTACCTAACTTCTAAATTTCACAGTTGTCGTCTGGTTGAATCCTCCCTTATATACAACTTTCCTTGTATACAACTTTCCTTTTCCATTATATCGTTAAATGTTCCAAACTTCAGAACACCCATGACTTAACCTGATTCTTTTTCTCCTCCCACTTTCCCTTTCCTATTTCCTCTTTTCCCTCCTGTGTTTTCGTTCTAACCCTTTGTGTTCCCCTTGCTCCCTTTGCAGTGCTCCTCTTTCTTAAGTCTTCCACTAACTCCACTACTACTACTACTACCTCTAACACTATCTCTCTACTTCCTTTCCCACTACCTCTCTTGTCCCGTGCCTGTCTGCTGGCCTATATATACTCCCTCTTTCTCTCCTTTCTGTTAATATGACTTTGTAAATGGTTCAAGTCGGACCGAAACGTCTTCGTAACCTCCTCTCTCCTATGTGAGGGTTATTTATGTATTTTATTTTAATCGGGGGGTAAACACTAAACCAGTAAGGGTCACAGAGTAGGTGTGGAATATGAGGCAGTCAGATTCGACCCAAGGAAGGAGAGCATGAGTTCACATTCTTCGATCCAGAGTCACTCATGAGCATTATTAAAAGTGTTACATTATTTAGACACTAAAAATTAAAAAATGTCACCATCACTCTCCATGAACAATATGTACTGACCTCTCTCTAAGTAGGACACAAAAATGCTAAAATTTTGTGGCCATTTAAAAGAGGCATTCTAAAATAATGCCTTGGAAACAAGCTTTGGAAGCAACATTCTTGAAATAGCCGGAATGCAGTGGATCTGACGCGGGAGTGTTGTTCAAAGAACTTTTCCAGGCACCGGCCTGGAAATGCTCATGCTTCACATTTTCCAGAAAGGCTTCTTCTGTCGGTGATAGTGAAGAAAGTTTTGGAGGCAAAACAATTTCGTACCATTTCTGCTGACCATGATTTTATTCACACTTCCGTTGCAGACAGACATTTAGTTCTACCATAATATGCTTTCACGAATTTTTAAGTGGCATTTAATTATGGACGAGGTAGATTATAGTGGAAACATGAACATGTTATTAGAAGACGGGGAAATTACGTGCCTCTTAAGCTCGTTGAGCGATGCCACTAATATCTGCCGTCGCTTCCCTAACAATAAGAGTTGAAATTCTTTCACTCTCTTCCTTGTTTATGCTTCAACGAGAAGCAGTAATGTCACAGCCACTCAGTGCATGTGTTGCTAAAATGTGGTATGATTTTGCTATTCTATGCAAGAGATGTACCAACATGAATCAAAGTTCTTCCTTGAACATCTGATTACTAAACATTTTCACTAAAAGTTTTTGCTTGTACTAGTGATGCGAAAGCAACAGAAAGACTTCGACAGATTTTGTACTTATGAAGCCACTCGTAGCGAAACGTTACCTCTAATAAATGTCTTGAACTATATATAAATGTCTTTTTCCACTTCGACATCCTCTGAAATAACATTTACACGAGTACATCAGTGTGTACCTATTTTAATAGTTTGTATGGTAATTATAAGATCTTCTACATGCTTGTTTACCAAGTAGTGCCTTTTAATTACAGTTTGACAGCACACGTCCTTGAGAGCTTCATTAAGTTCTGTTATAAGAACTTGATGCTGCTGTGTATATAGACTGAGACAATCGATGGCATGAAGGATATCATGGCGTATCACCTCTATAAGTTATTTTTGTTCTGCGTTATTGTAAGAACTACAGTCTTGGTAAGAATCATCCGGTGAGACATTCTTGATTCAGTAGCCCTATTCTGCCTACTACTAACCTTTGGACTATATAGTCTTGTACTACTTAATGATCGAGCAAACACTACTAACTTCCAACTTTCAAATTATTGCTGTTCTAAAATAAGTAACAAAGTAACTAATGGTGCCCATGATTAGGCGAAGGAATAATCCATAATAAAGCTGATCCATTAATCAAGATGCGAGGCTTGCTGTTCTGCCATGGTTTCCTGCGAAATGTGAAGTATATCTCCGACTTGAGTATATACAAGCTCTCTGAAGACTACTCCTGCATAAATTCCACCGCATTACGGTTATTACTAGGATACTGCCTTCAAATGTTTCGACAGGAAGCAGCAGTGGAAATTCCTACATTTTTTACATTCTTATCACTCTGAAATTATTAAACATGGAAATATGAAATATCATTAACTCATGAGCTTGCTTGTAGTGCATCAAGCAAGAGTTTATCAAGCCAGTATCAAGCACTCTACTGGTGTCAGCAGAAATAGGTTTCTTTGCAGCGGTCATTCATGTAACTTTTGGCCACTCCTTTTCAAAGTGTTGCACTTACCTGTAGCCTATGCATAGAGAACTGTAACATCATTGTGGAAAATCGCATTTATCTGAATCTATCATTATGTACATAACAGTAAATGAACAAAGATAATTATTATTTATCAGTTAGACAAGTAGGAATTTGGGACACCTAGGTCGCAAAAAATGTCCCCCTTCGATACCTACCACTGTCATATCCACAAGTTGCTCTAGACCTATTAATTACTAATGAAAGATGCATCAACAAGAATTCTGGTAAATAAAATTTGGTGGACTGTATATTAAATTAATAAAGAATTATATATATACACATATACATAACAGAAGGAGAATATCTTAATATCACTCACCAATTTGACTGGAAATCAAGGTGTATCATACTCAGAAAACCTCTGTCTATACTTGAAAATAACACTGGCCAAAGTTACAACATCACAGACTTATCTGAGGCTCCTGGAGTTGTCTTGTCCAGTCGCCTGATATCTCAAGTCATGCAGAAATGCATATCCAACAATTTCCCCTCCTATTTGAGAGGTGTCAGCCCAATTTTAACCTCTAGAGCACGAAAAATTTATCCCATTCACTAACGTCTGTTACTCTCAATTCAAACAAACAATGGCGAGTGTCTTCTGCGCAGGCGCAGCTTCTTCCCATTTTCGATAACATAATTTTTATTATATACAATATAGGACATCTATTTACCTATAAATTTCCGTATTTCCTGAAAATATACAGTGTTTTTCACACTGTGGCCGGGCTGAGTTCGTTGCTAAACGACTCAAATTACTCCTTCCTTTAGGAGACGATTCCAGCCGGTTCTGGCTTGAGTGGCTGTTCTTCTAGTAGGTCTTACTACGATTTCCTCTTCCTGCATCATTTGGTCAGTGTTACCTTCCATATCACTCGTGTCACTTTCCCTTAGATTTTCATTTACATTTGATTGAATGTAATTTAATTCCAAGGGAATCAATTTATTAATTGTGCACAAACTTTCCTGGCCACGACACAACACTTTGACATTCCTGACAACACCTTGTGCATCTGGGCACAATGTCAATACTTTGCCCAGAGGCCACAATGTTGTTCAGTGTCAATTAACACAATGTCACCTGGTTGAATGGTCTGTCGATTTACTGCCTCTGTCGCACCATAAAAGTGTTCACGTAGTGTAAGAAGATATTCTTTATGCCACACATTAGACCAATGATCAATTACTTTATTTAACATTTTAAATTTATCACACAACACTTCTGCATCATTGTAATCTTCATCACTTTCTTCCGGATTATCTCTATAGACAGGGGCAGCTTCCAATTTTCTTCCACATATTAGGTGAGAAGGTGTTAATACATCTGCATCAGGTGTATCACTCATGTATGAGAGAGGCCTATTATTTATATGATTCTCAGCCTCCACTAACACTGCACAGAATTCTTCCAAATTAATTTTCTTCTGGTGTAGTACTTTACGGACACACCGCTTCACTGTGCTTATAAGTCTGTCGTACAGCCCCTCCCTGCCAAGGGGCTCTAGGAGTAATAAATTTCCAGGTACACCCTCGCTGGGTTAACAGAGATTGAACATCGTTACTATTATTTAACTCTATCAAATGTTGAGCACCTGCTACAAAATTTGTGGCATTATCCGAATTCATCAATCTCGGACAGGATCTCCTAGCTGCAAATTTTCGAGACAGCTGTATAAACTGTTCTGCAGACAAGTCATGTGCCACTTTTAAATGAACTGCCCTAGTAGCAGTACAAGAGAACAAACCTACATACACTTTCAGTGGAACACCATCTGAAGTACCTGTTAAAATTATTGGACCACTATAGTCTACACCTGTTACATCAAATGGTTTTACTAATTGTACACACTCCTTTGGCAATGGTGGAGGACCTGGGTACATATAGGATCTGGCATCCACACAGCAACATATTACACAAGATTTAATCACCCTTTTTACACTTTGCCGTCCTTGTGGAATCCAGAAAGTTTCCCTAATACAATTTAAGGTATCTTGTACCCCACCATGCATTACATTTTTATGGGCATTTAGAACAATTAAATTTGTTAGATGATGAGTTTTGGGCAGTAAGATAGGGTGTTTAGCATAATCACCCAATTCAGCATTTTGTAACCTACCTCTGCACCTAATTACATTGTTCTCTAAATACAGCCCCAATTTCTCTATTATAGAACCTTTCACAATTTTTCTTTCCATCATCAATTTAATCTCATTTCCATAGATTTCCTCCTGTACCCTCTTTATCCAATATTCAAGAGGATGTGAAAACTTAAATGATATATTCATCTTGTTTAGAAATTTAAACACCAACTTAGTTACATTGATTAGTTTGGGTAAAGAAGAATACCTATTTATATCAATGGGTAAGGGAGGACAAACTATTGGAGCGGTGGTCACAGTAATTTCAACAGGAGCAATATACGCATTTTGTACAGGCCAATTAGCTTTATTTACCATCCAGCTCGGTCCTCTAAACCATGATACAGCATTTATAAATTTAGCATAAGGTAAACCTCGAGACAAGAAATCAGCTGGATTCTCCTCACCAGGTATATGATTAAATGTTAACTTATGCTGACCCAAACTATTATACTTCTCTTGCATCTGATTAATTTCAGCGACTCTGTTTTGTTTGTACACAATTTTACTGTTTCCACTACGAATCCATTGTAAGGATACCTCATTATCAGATCAAATTACAGTGTCGCTAATATTTATCTCCTGCAACTTATTTCTTACATAATTAGCTAATTTGACACCTACATAAATGGCTGTTAATTCCAACTGAGGTAAGGTACATGATTTAATTGGAGACACTTTAGCCTTGGACATAACAATAGAAATAACACTATTACATTGAAGGTAAGCAACTGCTCCATATGCCAATTTTGAAGCATCACAAAAAATGTGGAGTACATTTTTCCCATTTGGATTGGCCATCTGGCATGGGAATTCCAACATTGGAATTTTCTGATAATCACCAATTAATTCATCCCACCTGTTAATGAATTCCTAAGGTAGAATTTCATCACAAGCACATTTAAGTTTCCATGCTTCCTGTATTAATAATTTCCCTCTTACAGTAAGGGGTGACACTAAACCTAGTGGATCAAAACATTTAGAAACTTCAGCAAGCAAGACTCTCTTAGTTAATTTATTGGGCATACTGTAATTATTAGGTTTTAACATCAACAAATCTCTCTCAGTATCCCAAGTTAATCCCAATACATTACTACATATTGGCACTTCATCTGCAGGGTAATCTTTACTTATTTTGTCCTTTAATTTGGACGAATTACTATTCCATTTCCTCAGAGGCATATTTGCACTATGCATTATTTTATTAGCCTCTCCATAACTCATTAACAGTTCCTCTTCAGTTGACGTCACACCCAGGAAATTGTCCAGTCCACATAAAATTGTTTGCTCATTACTTTACTCAATGGACATCCCATACGTTTAAGGTGTGCATTTATTGTCGCTTGAAGTAGGAACGGACTGGGTGTAGCACCAAATAATACGCTCCTAAAGCAAAAGGTTTTCAGAGGGCTAAGTGGGTCACTAGGATTCTCAGGCCATAAGAAGCGGGTACAATCCCGGTCAGCCTCTTGTAAACCCACTCTTATGAAAGCTTTACTTATGTCAGCCGTAAAGGCATAATGCTTCACACTGAAATTTAATAAGATATCTCCTAATTTTTCCGTCAACGACGGACCTGTCATCAAACAGTCATTTAAACTAAGTACATTTTTGTTACTCCTGGCACTACAATTAAACACAATTCTCAGAGGAGTTGTCTTAGGATCCTACTTCACTCCGTGATGTGGCAAATAGTGACCATAAATTTTGGCTTGCTCACGAGGTACCTCTTCTATAAATTTATTAATTAATCGCTCAGCAATTATATCATTATAGGCAGTTAACAATTCTGGTGTCTTACTCAGTTCGCAGAGCTGAGCCTTAACTGTCCATATGCCATTCTGTAATTAGTGGGCAATTCTGGATGGTTCAGTCTCCAAGGAAGTCGCACCCAGTATTGTCCAGATTCAAATTTTACATCTCTCAGGTATTGTTCTTGAGTAAAAGAATCGTCTGGACTTCCTTCATTTACATTTATTCCAATGCTGTCTAATTCCCACAATTTATGCACTGGCTCAACACTATCCTCTATGGAAGAATTATACTGGGGTACGATTTCATGAGTAAGACACACAGTTATGGTATTTGTAGTTTCCTCTAGTCATGAATTATTATTATTATTAGAAATCCTACCATACATTACATGGCCTCCAGCAGTCTTCAAAAGGGTGACACAACATTTCTTTACCATACCCTTTACAAAGGAGGCATAATAGTCACTACCTATCAAAATATTTATTGGGCCTACAGAATCATCACTTACACCAGAAAGTGCTAAATTTACATTATGTGAAAGTCTTTCTGGAGCTTTTCTCTAGAAGTCTATCTACAATTACTGCATTAACACGTTTTTTCTCATTGCCCAACCTGACAGTTACATAAACAGTGTCATACAATTGAGACCTTTTATCTGAGAGAAAACCAGATAATTTTAAAGTTGTAGTATCTCCCATCTGTACTTTCATACCATCAAGACATTTACGTTTTATGAAAGTACGCTGGGATCCCTGGTCCAATAATGCATTTACATTTTTTGATTTATGCCTTTTATCATCAATTTTTACCTGTAACACAGGTAAGGCTACTTCAGCAAAACCATCATTATTAACATTAGCAGCAATTTTTACATTAGCTACTCTCGTGTCAGGATTGTCAACATTATCATTATTATCAACATTATCATATAGACCTTCACACATGACTATATGGTGTCTTCCTTTGTGACATTGATAACAGTTGTTTAATTTGGCATGACAATCCTTTTCATGGTGATTACCTAAACACCTGATACATCTGTCAAGTTCCTCCAGTCTTTCAACTTTATCATTCCATGAATTGTATGCTTTGCAATTCTTAGAAAAATGAGTACCCTTGCAGAAGAGACAATCTCTCTTTTCTTTGACTGGTTTCTTATTAACTGGGCTACTCTTAGAAGGGTACTTATTCTTCTTACCTTGTGGAGAATCATTATTTCTGATTCCTGCTACTTGATATGCACCTATGCAACTCTTTTTAGGAAATGAAATTTGATTATCACCATTGGGATAATTTTTCCCTTTTTGAAACTTGACAGATACCTCAGAGTTATTATGTGTTGAATCTTTAAAATGAGTTGGTTGGCTGGTCTGCAACTGAACAATTAATTCTTGTAGACCTAGTCTTATTTCCTCCAGACCAAAATAACCCTTGTGATACTTGTTCGAGAATCATTCAAGTGTTTTACAGTTTAATTTATTCTGTACTATGGCACTCAGTAACCAGTCTGATTCCTTCAGATTATATTTATTACTTAAAGTTTTGAGAGTGCTCTCCAGTTTAACTCTAAACTGCTGTAAACCTTTGTAAGTGTGATCTGGATATTTAAATGAACAATGATAATCACTACATCCAACGTACTTTGTTCTATATTACCATAAGTGACTTTCAACAAGTCAACTGCTTCCTTGTAAGAATCATCTACATTGGGAAAGGCTTGTCCTTTGAGGTAAAATAATTTAGTTACACAGGCTAGGTCACTCCTGTCATGCACAGCTGCTTTAAAAATTGACGAAAACTCCTCCCAATTTTCTCCAGGATTAAATACAGGTAAACATAATTCTTGGAGTTTTGGCAAAGACGTATTATTTGTTGGAGCAGACTGATTAACTGCCTGGTTTACACATTTTAATTTATTCAAGGCCTGACTTTTACAAGAAAGAATCTTTTCCTCTAATTCATAATACTGATTAATCATAAGATCTACTTCAGTCTCATCTACACAGTTTACTAACAAATCTCCTTCATATTTGTTGTAATATAATTTGTATGAATCATATCTATTCCCTAAAGCATCTAAATACAATTTTAAATAATCAGTATTCACAATTTCTTGATTCGTTAATTCCAAACATTTATTATATGCCTTGGTTACATGACCCTTTCTAGCTTCCAGTGATGCTTTCTTTGCTCTATATTCCATATGTTTGTCTTCTATATTAATTTCCTCATTTTCAGCCATGATGCAATGTATTAAATTCAACTTTATTAATAACACTGATTACAACTTACAACACTGATACAACATACCTTTGAATAAATCCTAGCTACTTGAGCTTAACAATTACACGTGTAAGAAAATTATAATATAAATTTTAAATGTACGTTAATACAAACCTTTAGCCAGAGTTGGCTCATCAAAATTAATATTATACAAATTAATATAAATCCTTGCCAGAATATGGCATAGCAAAATTAATATTATACACATTAATATAATTAGCTACACTTGGCTTATCAAAATTAATATTATACAAATTAATATAAATCCTTGCCAGAATTTGGCATAGCAAAATTAATATTATACACATTAATATAATTAGCTACACTTGGCTTATCAATTACACATACACTGATATAAATCTTGGCCAGAATTATCTTATCAAATTAATATTATACTAATTAATATAAACTTAGCCAGACTTGACTTATCAAAATTAATATTGTAATAATTATAATCCACTACACATTAAGTAAATTTGTGAACTTAACATCCACCTCTTTCTGTCATTTCACATATAATAATTAAGTAATTAACTAATTAATGACTTCACTAATTACCTCCGGTTCAAGAAGGACCAACGGGCAAATTAAATGTGGAAAATTGCATTTATCTGAATGTATCATTATGTACATAACAGTAAATGAACAAAGATAATTATTATTTATCAGTTAGACAAGTAGGAATTTGGGACACCTAGGTCGCAAAAAATGTCCCCCTTCGATACCTACCACTGTCATATCCACAAGTTGCTCTAGACCTATTAATTACTAATGAAAGATGCATCAACAAGAATTCTGGTAAATAAAATTTGGTGGACTGTATATTAAATTGATAAAGAATTATATATATACACATATACATAACAGAAGGAGAATATCTTAATATCACTCACCAATTTGACTGGAAATCAAGGTGTATCATACTCAGAAAACCTCTGTCTATACATGAAAATAACACTGGCCAAAGTTACAACATCACAGACTTATCTGAGGCTCCTGGAGTTGTCTTGTCCAGTCGCCTGATATCTCAAGTCATGCAGAAATGCACATCCAACAATTTCGCCTCCTATTTGAGAGGTGTCAGCCCAATTTTAACCTCTAGAGCACGAAAAATTCTTCCCATTCACTAATATCTGATACTCTCAATTCAAACAAACAATGGCGAGTGTCATCTGCGCAGGCGCAGCTTCTTCCCATTTTCGATAACATAATTTTTATTATATACAATATAGGACATCTATTTACCTATAAATTACCGTATTTCCGGAATATATACAGTATTTTCCACAATCATATTTAGATGGTATATTCAACACTGCATCTATGCGGTGTTGAATTTTGTGACGAGTATCTTATGGGTATTTAGAATCTACTGTTACTTGGGTTTCAATTCATTTTTTGTATTTTTATTACCTGGACCTGCTGATGATGACTAAAGAACCAGACATCTTTTTCTAGTTCGGTGCACATATCTTGAGCGTCTCTAGTCTCATGCTGATTCATTGTCTTTTCTTGAGCCCTTGATCGTACGGCATAAATGTCGTTTCTATCTATATTGCACTCAAAATTCTGTTCCAGGGTCCAGGAATATGACTGTTTCATCAGCTTGACAAGCATTACTTCAAATGATCTTATGTAGAATATATATAACGGCACACTCTTAAAGAACATCATAGTTGTCCTACGTTTGGAAACTAAATCATGGAGAGTTCACATCATGTCGTTACTTCTTGATGATTTATAAGTATCAGAAGTGCACTTTGTAATTTCTTCTGCATCAATACGAAAAGCCCTGACGTTTTCCAAGAATTTTTTAATCTCTGTGTATCTTTGTACTCCAGAAAGCACTTGTTGTATGACTTCCACAAAGCCTCTTTCCAGCCAGTAGTGTGCCAACAGACCCAACAAAGCTCATTAATAAATCTTGCCTCCAAATCTCTATACAACAGGGATTCTCAACGTTTCCTCCATCATTAACCACCCTCGGCTTGATATATTTCTCCATTTACCCCCTTACTTCCATACAAAAAAATTATCGCCATCATAAAGGGACAGAAAAACATGAAGGTCAGAAAAAATATATTATTCATGTTTTGCACAAAAATAGCACCCAAATATTTACTCTTTGCCATGCAATTTTATACCCCTAAGGGGTAAATTTACCCCTGGTTCAGAACCACTGCTGCACATTGGAATATTTGCCATTATACATCAACACCACCAGACGAGCAATTCGGTACAATTGGAGCTGCAAGTCACAAGTAAATTCAGTCAACTGGGTTGTGTATATCTCTGGAAATTGCTTTTACACGAATATATAGAAACAAAGCATTTATTGCAGTGTAACTACAGGTTCTTTTTATTTAATTGTTTCTGGAGTTCAAAATGACTTTCATCGTCATATTGATTGTTGCATGTAAGACTTCTTCGAATGTTTTTTTTTCCAATTACTATCAACATACAACATCTGCTGCAACACCTGCACCACCACTAACCTGCCATTTTTTTTAAACTTTAATAACTTGTGTACTTCACCTTAAAAGAAAACAAAAACATTTTATAATTTTTGAATGATATCTTACCAGTAAACCAAAAATTATGGCTTTTTCGTAAAAATTTCGAGAGAGCAACTAACGTAATTTGATAAACGATTGTACATATATATATATATATATATATATATATATATATATATATATATATATATATATATATATATATATATATATATATATATATATATATATATATATATATATATGTCGTGCCGAATAGGCAGAGCTTGCGATCTTGGCTTAAATAGCAACGCTCATCTTGCCATATAGGACAAGTGAAAATTTGTGTATGCAATAATTTCGCCAAAATCATTCTGAACCTAACGAAAAAAATATATTTCACTGTGTTTGTTTAGTATTAAATTATTGTAAACAAATCTAAAATATATATAGTTGGGTTAGGCTAAAATAAATTGTTCTTGTTATAATAAGGTTAGGTAAGTTTTCTAAGATACTTTTGGTGTAAAATTAAAATTTTTTACATTAACATTAATGAAAAAATATATATCTTTAAACGTATAAGAGAAAATTTCGGAAAGAACATAATTTTAAATGAGTTCTTGCTAATTGACCAGTTTTACATATTCGGCACGACATATATATATATATATATATGTATATATATAAATATATATATATATTATATATATATTATATGTATATATATAAATATATATATATGTATATATATAAATATATATATATATGTATATATATATAAATATATATATATATATTGTATATATATAGATATATATATATTATATATATTATATATATGTTTATGTATAAATATATGTATATATATAAATATATATATATATATATATATATATATATATATATATATATATATATATATATATATATATATATATATATATAGGTACCACCTCTAGAACTGTCCTGGGGACCCTCATCCTCAGAGAAAAAAATAAATTTGCTTCAGTGAAAACTCGAGGTTCTCCCTGAAGCTGTTTGATAATATTCTCCTACCATCCTTATATTTAATATATATTTTATTTAAAGACAAAATACATTGACAAAACATTCACAAAAATACAATAGAAAGTAAAACACCCTAGATAACAACTCAGTGCTACATCTCGAATACTTCGTCCAGCTCCCTGGTGGTGGATAGCGAGACTGTCGTAGGGGTTCGGAAGGAGATATGATGGATGAAGGTAAACACACTTGTTGGATTGTAACGATATGTATTGTCAGACTGTTGTAAGGAAGGGGGGAGGCCCAGCCTGCCTGCTTGCCTTCGTATGTCTAACTGCGGATTGAGGACGAGGCAGAGCGACCCACTGATCACTCATGCTGCATCCCGTGACGTCATACAGTCACAGGCCTAGGGATCTTCTATACTGCTCATATGTTACACACAACAAGAAAAAACACTTAGGTACTTACTTCAAGTATACAAAAAAAAAGAACCACAACACAACAGACATAAAATAATAACACTGAATAAAGAAGAGAAAAAAAAATATTACAAACAGTATATAATAAACACTGAGTCTTATCGAGTCACTGAATGTCACTAAGAAATCACTGGAAACACAAAAAAGAAATGTCTCTATGAAAAATATTATCGCTGTAGCAGCGTTCTTGACTGAAGTGGGGTGGAGGATGGTGGTGGAGGATGGTTATGTCGTCTTGTGGCTGGCTCGCTGCTACTCTTCACGTGATCATAGAATTTTGCACTTAAATCGACGATGGACCCACACAGGAGGCTTTTAACTATGGTGCCACTGACGAAAAACACACTCTGGCTCTTGAACCCCTATGTGGTCCTTAAAATATGGTGCTAGAACCTGTAATAAGGGTACAAAACAGTGGTAGTGGTGAGGTGGGACAGGGCGGTGGTGAGACCACGTGGTGACTGGGCCTATGGGATGAATGGCGTAAGCCTCACTGGGGACACCCTCACTAGGCGTGAAAATTATTCTAAGCCGGGCTGGCTTAAAACAAACCCACGAAATACCACAACACCATAGGGATGATAAAACACTCAGAATGGCTAGAACTTGAAGCACAAAGCGATGAGGAAGACTGTACCCACGTGGCTTGCTTGAGTACTGGGTTAAGACACCTGGGTTAGTTGCTGGCTGGCTTGGCTTAACCCTTCACACAGAATGGTTTGATAACTTCTAACAATGAGCACAGCATGGGTGGAAAGCTGGCTTGGTAGGCAAGGCTGTATGGTGTAGGGCTAGGCTGAACTTGGCTTGTTCTGACTCACTCCCCACCACAAACTGTCGTGCTGGTTTGGCTTACTTTGCAAACTCTGGTCAACCCCTCGGGAGTGATGCAAATAAGCAGATAAACACTAATACACAGAGACTGACCAATGAATAGTGTAGAGGCTGGTAGACGCTTGAGGGGGTAGCTGGCTGGCTAGGTCGAGCATTAACCTTCTCGGCAGGCCTAGTGTCACAAGATGGCGACCGGCTCAGTAGAAATTTATCTCCAGAAATCGCTGTAATCGTCAGAATTACAGGCCCTCCGCTGGCACCAATTTGTCGTGCTGGTTTGGAAGGAGATATGATGGATGATGGTAAACACACTTGTTGGATGGTAACGATATGTATTGTCAGACTGTGGTAAGGAAGGGGGGAGGCCCAGCCTGCCTGCTTGCCTTCTTATGTCTAACCGCTGAGTGAGGACGAGGCAGAGTGGCCCACTCACTCGTGCTGCATCCCGTGACGTCATACAGTCACAGGCCTAGGGATCTTCTATATAAAGCACATGGATGGTACTATAATGCTCAGTTAATCTATACAACACATGTAAGGGGATTCAGCAACTATGCTGACAAGACTGAGTCTCTGAAAGAGGAAGCTGGTCGCTCTGTGGTCCTTGGTATCTTTGATGAGCTTTTCACCCAGCTCTTTGAGGAACTTTAGAGCACACTTGCCCCATGCTCCAAGGGTCTCCTACCCTATTGGGATGAAGTTATAGCAAGGGGGAAGGTCTTCATATTTGCGGATCTTCTGGGTCTCACTGTGGCTGGCAGCTCCACCCCCTTCAGCTGTGGAGTATGACAAGTAGGTGTCTACCAATGTGGCAGCACAGGTGTAGTCCCAGGCAATCTGCTTCCAATCCTTCCAGGGTAACATAGTGGCTCCATTAGGACGCTTTTGACTTCCGTCAGACCTCTGCACATGGGGTTCCCGTTGAGATGGGCAACGGGCTGTGGCGAGGCTTCTCTTTATGATGTCATTGACCTCCTCATGTCTGGCATACTCTCCTTCTGATATGTGACACACGAGACCATGAAGTCCGAATTGAGCAGTTGTCGCCGTGACTTTTTCTTATTTTCAACAAAATTTGTTGATAACATCTCACCCACTCTCTCATTTGCTCTCTTTTTACATTGCTTCACCACTCTCTTAACCTCTCTCTTTTCCTCTTCTCTTTTTCTCTTCCCTCCTTGCATCACTTCTACTTTGTAAAAACTTCTCATATGCTAACTTTTTCTCCCTTACTACTCTCTTTACATCATCATTCCACCAATCGTTCGTCTTCCCTCCCGCACCCACTTTCCTGTAACCACAAACCTCTACTGAACACTCTAACACTACATTTTTAAACCTACCCTATACCTCTTCGACCCCATTGCCTATGCTCTCATTAGCCCATCTATCCTCCAAGAGTTCTTTATATCTTACCCTAACTGCCTCCTCTTTTAGTTTATAAACCTTCACCTCTCTCTTACCTGATGTTTCTATTCTCCTTGTATCCCATCTACCTTTTACTCTCAGTGTAGCTACAACTAAAAAGTGATCTGATATATCTGTGGCCCCTCTATAAACATGTACATCCTGAAGTCTACTCAACAGTCTTTTATCTACCAATACATAATCCAACAAACTACTGTCATTTCGCCCTACATCATATCTTGTATGCTTATTTATCTTCTTTTTCTTAAAATATGTATTACCTATAACTAAACCCCTTTCTATACAAAGTTCAGTCAAAGGGCTCCCATTATCATTTACACCTGGCACCCCAAACTTACCTACCACACCCTCTCTAAATGTTTCTCCTACTTAAGCATTCAGCTCCTACCATAATTACTCTCTCTCTCTCTCTCTCTGTATATATATATATATATATATATATATATATATATATATATATATATATATATATATATATATATATATATATATATATATATATATATATATATATATATATATATATATATATATATATATATATATATATATATATATATATATATATATATATATATATATATATATATATATATATATATATATATATATATATATATATATATATATATATATATATATATATATATATATATATATATATATATATATATATATATATATATATATATATATATATATATATATATATATATATATATATATATATATATATATATATATATATATATATATATATATATATAAGTAGTCAAAAAAGCGGCTGGGGGGCTCCTTCCGGAAAAAGGCGTGCGGCTGGGAGGCTCCTTCCGGTTTTGGCCTTCCACTGGGCGGTGTATCCAGTCTAGGACCAGTGGCTGGAGGGTCACCTTTTCACACCTAGGTGTTACTTCCGGTTTTGACCATGACCTCGCCCTCGAGACTACCTCACCCTTGACCCCCCAACGAATACCCCCACCCACGACTCCCCCCCCTTCGCGACCCCCGTCGCGCCGCGCGCCCGCGCGCCCGCCCGCGCGCCCGCCCGCGCGCCCGCCCGCGCGCCCGCCCGCACCCTTCGCGACCCCCGCCCGCGCCTTCTGCAGCGTTATCCGGATCGCCCCCGCGCCTCGAATTTTTTTCCGATTTTTTTCGAATTTTTTTTGAATTTCATTTTCTTGTGCTCTCCATCTCCTCGGATCAAATTTTTGAGGTTCCCCCTCTCACTTTCACCCCCATCCCAAAATTTCTCGAAATCAAAGTCTCCATCTCCTCGGATCCCCCTCCCACTTTCACCCCCCAACCCCAAAAATTTCTCGACAATACCATGACTCCATCTCCTCGGATCGAGTTTTTTGGATCCCCCCTATGGGGTTTTCGAAATTCTCCATCTCCTCGGATCAAATTTTCTCGACAATACCATGACTCCATCTCCTCGGATCAAGTTTTTTGGATCCCCCCTATGGGGTTTTCGAAATTCTCCATCTCCTTGGATCAAGTTTTTTGGATTCCCCCCTATGGGGTTTTCGAAATTCCTCGGATCAAGTTTTTGGAATCCCCCCTCTGGGTATAAGCATTCAAATGAACTCCTCCTATGGGGCATGGTGCTCTCTCTTACTACAGGTCTAATGAAGGGTGTTTACTCGGCGGTCAGTGACGTCACGTGTTGACCCAGCACACAGGTTGAATCTTGTATACCCTTTTAATTAATAAGGGGACATAGCTGTGACGTCACGCGCACACAGGCTGAATCTTGTCGATCCTTTTAGTTCATTCAAGTTAATAAGGGGATATAGTACCTACATCATAGGGAAAACATTTTCATCATCAGAAAGTCACATTTTTTTTTCGTTAATACCCACAATTTCTTTACAACACAAGTCTAGACATTTTTTAACTATTTCATCTCAGGTCACTCCCCACGAAGTAACCTCCTCCCCACCCTCCCAAACCCTCACACTCCAACCAACACCTCACAATTTTCACTCATAACCCCCAATTTTTCTCGTTTTAACCCTTTTAGTTCATTAAAGTTAATAAGGGGACACATGCATCAGAAAGTCACCACATCGCTTACATCCACTTTCGTTAAATTCACTACTCACAATTTTACATATTACGAAGTTAAATACGCACTTTTACTTTGAACATCTTCAAAACACTCTCATAAATCATTTGAATACTCACAAAAAATACCTTTATACATTTCCAAACAACACTGAAATACTCCAAAAACATCATTCGAACACCCCCAAATCACCTCTGAATACTCCCAGAACACCTTCATAAGTATTCTTGCACATCATTTGAACACCTTCATAAGTACTCTCATAATCATTTGTACACCTTCAAAAAACACCTTTGAATACTCACATAAACACCCTTGAACACCTTCAAAACACCTTTGAATAACCTCAAAACACCTTTGAACACCTTCAAAACACCCTTGAACACCTTCAAAAACAACATTTGAACACACTCAAAACACCTTTGAACACCTTTGAACATTTCCAAAACACTATTTGAGTACTCCCAAATAAGATTTAACATCTCTAATTTATCTGCACTTACACATTTCATTAAATTACAACTCATCCCTCAGTCTCCAGACTAGGCATTTTCTCGTTTTTACCCTTTTAGTTCATTAAAGTTATTAAGGGGACACAATACATCAGAAAAAAAGTCACAAAAACTAACTCAAACACTTTACTTTGAACACCCCCAAAACACTCTCATAATCATTTGTACACCTTCAAAAAACACCTTTGAATACTCACATAACACCCTTGAACACCTTCAAAACACCTTTGAATATCGTTTTTTTTAAACTAATTTCATCACAACCCACTTATATCATCTTTTTTTCGGTAACTCTAATTCGACTACACTACCCTCATCAATTACCAACAAATTTTACTCGTTTTAACTAATGTTATCACTGTAACCAAGATTTTCACAAAAAAAAAAAAAAAACTCTATGACACCTAACACACACGCACACACACACACCCCACAACACCCACAATTTTTCTCGTTTTAACCCTTTTAGTTCATTAAAGTTAATAAGGGGACACAGTACATCAGAAAAGTCACAACAACAACATCCACAACCCACAATTTTTTGTCGTTTTAGCTAATTTCATCAGAAAAAGTCCCAACAACAACCCACTTATAACATCTTTTTTCGGTATCTCTAGTTCGACAACAACACCCACAACACCCACATCCCACAACACCCATGAACATTTCCAAAACACTATTTGAGTACTCCCAATTACACCACTGATTACTACTAAAACACCGCTGAATTCAATCAAAACACTCTTCAACACCTTCAAACACCCTTGAACACCTTCAAAACACTCTTGAACACTTTCAAAAACACCTACCCTTGAACACACTCAAAACACCCTTCAACACCTTCAAAACACCTTTGAACACCTTCAAAACACCTTTGAACACCTTCAAAACACTCTTGAACACTTTCAAAAACACCTACCCTTGAACACACTCAAAACACCCTTCAACACCTTCAAAACACCTTTGAACACATTCAAAACACTCTCATAATCATTTGAACACACTCAAAACACCTTTGAATAACCTCAAAACACCTTTGAACACCTTCAAAACACCCTTGAACACCCTTGATCACCTTCAAAAAAAACAACATTTGAACACACTCAAAACACCTTTGAAGACCTTTGAACATTTCCAAACAACACTGAAACACTTCCAAAAACACCATTTGAGTACTCCCAAATACACCACTGACTACTAAAACACCACTGAATACACTCAAAACACCACCAAAATCACCATAAACTAAGATCAACACCCACATCCCACAACACCCACAACCCACAACACCCAAAATTTTTTCTCGTTTTATCTAATTTCATCAGAAAGTCACAACACCCACACCTCCCATTTTTTTCTCGTTTTAACCCTTTTAGTTCATTAAAGTTAATAAGGGGACACACTACATCAGAAAAAGTCACATCAACAACCCACTTATAACGTCTTTTCGGTATCTCTAGTTCGACAACAACACCCACATCCCACAACACCCACATCCCACATCCCACACACACACACAGACACACACACACACACACACACACACCCTAACCTAGCCTAACCTAACCTAACTTATCCTAACCTAACCTAACCTAACATAACCTAACCTAACCTAACCTAACTTATCCTAACCTTGCCTAACCTAACCTAACCTAACCTTACCTAACTTATCCTAACCTAACCTAACCTAGCCTAACCTAACTTAACCTAACCTAACCGAACCTACCCTAACCTAACCTTACCTAACATAACCTAACCTAGCCTAACCTAACCTAACCTAACTTAACCTAACCCAACCTAACCTAACCTAACCTAGCCTAACCTAACTTAACCTAACCTAACCTAACCTAACCTACCCTAACCTAACTTATCCTAACCTAACCTAACCTATCTTAACCTAACCTAACCTAACCTAGCCGAACCTATCCTAACCGTTCCTAACTTAACTAACCTAACCTAACCTAACCTAACCTTACCTAACCTAACCTAACCTAGCCTAACCTAACCTAACCTATCTTATCCTAATCTAACCTTGCCTAACCATTACCTAACCTAACCTAACCTATCTTAACCTAACCCAACCTAACCTAGCCGAACCTATCCTAACCTAACCTAAAATATATTGGAACACTTCCAAAATACATTAGAGTACTCCAGAATTACTTTGAACGACTCCATTTTTTGGATATTTCCAAATTAGTTTTGAAAACTTTATCGTAAAATCGAAACATTACTTTCTTGTTGGTAAACACACTCAATGGTAGAAATATTTACTCGATTTCCGAATAGAAACACTTTCCTCGCTCTGAGAGACTCATTGTGGGTCACCCCTTCCCCCCAACACCACTGGGTAATGCGGTTCACACCCAAGGTAGATTTAAGATAATCATGAACACCTGCGTCAACTCAGGACAGACAGACGCCATGAAATGCGGGTAACATCCAAGGTAGAAAATCATCTCTTTCCAGACCAACTGTCTATCCTAACCTAACCTAACCTAACCTAACTCCATCAATCACCTCTATCCTAACCTAACCTAACCTAACCTAACCCAACCTAACTCCATCAAACACCTCTATCCTAACCTAACCTAACCTATCCTAACCTAACCTAACTCCATCAAACACCTCGAATACTACCTAACTTAACCTAACCTAACCTTACCTAACCTACCGAACCTAACCTAACCTAACCTATCCTAACCTGTCCTAACCTAACCTAACCTATCCTAACCTAACCTAACCTAACCTAACCTAACCTAACTTATCCTAAGCTAACCTAACCTAACTTATCCTAACCTAACCTATCCTAACCTAACCTAACCTAAAATAACGAACCTAACCTAACTTATCCTAATCTAATCTAACCTAACCTAACTTATCCTAACCTAACCTAACTTATCCTAACCTAACCTAACCTAACCTAAAATAACCTAACCTAACTTATCCTAACCTACTCACTTTACTTTGAACACCTTCAAAACACTCTCATACATCATTTGAGACCCCCTTTTCTCAATATCTCTCATCCACAACCTTCATCATCTCACTACAGAACAACCCCAAGATTACTTCGAACACTCTCATAAAGCATTTGAGTACTCACATAAACACTTTTGAACATTTCCAAACAACACTGAAGCACTTCCAAAATATCATTTTGATTACTCCCAAATAAGATTTGACAGCTCTAATTTATCTACACTTACACATTTCATTAAATTACATCTCATCCCTCCAAACTCCTCCCTCATTCTCCAGACTTTACAACATTACCACAAAAAAACTAACTCATACACTTATGACATGAGACATTACCATATCTAACACACTGACTAACTTTGAACCAACTCTGAACACCACTGATCTTCTTCAAAAAATGCTCTGCACATCATTTGAACACCTTCAAAAAAACACCATCAAACACCTCCGAATACTCCCAAAAAACACTACTGATTACTACCAAATCACCACTGAATACTACCAATCACCGTCAAAATCATCAGAAACTAAGTTTAACATCACCATCTAACATCCTTTTTATAGAAATCCCCTCAAATCACTATAACCAAGAACTCCCTCCCCATTTGGCGCATGAAAAAAAAAAAAAGCATGAACACAAACCTAATACGCAAACACTTAGTACATGATCACCATCAACTGAAAACATATCTTGTACACACACATAATATAAGACAATCACCAACTACAATCACCCATGTTCACTTACCTCAAAATCACTAATATCACAGAAAACAATCATTTTTATAAACATTTCACACACACACACACAAAAAATCATATTTGACAATATCTAAGCGCAGTCACCTCACTACCACCAACACACGATGTCTCACCTCACAGGACCGACGAGCTCACCTCCAGTGACGTCACACTCCCATTGTGTTACTTGGTGGTTGGTAACATCACACCTAACCCCCCCTTGTTTCAACCTGTTGTACCCTACATTATCTAAGAACACTATATCCAAGACGATTACCAGATTTTATGATCCCCAACACCAAGATCACAGAAAACTCACATTTTTATAATTATTCACACAAAAATCACGATCACCAATTCCATATCATGTTTACCGTCATCTATCAACACTAATCACCAAGATCACCAAAAAATCTAAGATCATGCATCTCAAAACTACTATGATCACTGAAAACACTTATTTTTTAAACATTCGCACAAAAATAAGACATACACAAAAATACCACAACACTTCCACCAACATCTATAACATAACATGAGCACTATAACATATCACTATCACAAATAAAATAATACACAGACACCCACATATTATACATTTCAATCACAAATTTAAGACATGAGACATACACACCAAATCTAAGACATTCACCTCCAACTAAGACATACACCTCACCCCTAAAACATCCTTTCTTATTCATTCCGTATATCTCCTAGAGCTGTTTTAACCCCGACGGATCCATCACGACGTAGGAGCCAGAGGAACCATCACCACTCCAACACAACCTACTACACTCTGGCTCCTACGTCGTGATGGATCCGTCGGGGTTAAAACAGCTCTAGGTGATATATGGAATGAATAAGGAAGGATGTTTTAGGGGTGACGTGTATGTCTTAGTTGGAGGTGAATATCTTAGATTTGGTGTGTATGTCTCATGTCTTAAATTTGTGATTGAAATGTATAATATGTGGGTGTTTGTGTATTATTTTTTTTGTGATAGTGATATGTTATAGTGCTCATGTTATGTTATAGATGTTGGTGGAAGTGTTGTGGTATTTTTGTGTATGTCTTATTTTTGTGCGAATGTTTAAAAAATAAGTGTTTTCAGTGATCATAGTAGTTTTGAGATGCATGATCTTAGATTTTTTGGTGATCTTGGTGATTAGTGTTGATAGATGACGGTAAACATGATATGGAATTGGTGATCGTGATTTTTGTGTGAATAATTATAAAAATGTGTGTTTTCTGTGATCTTGGTGTTGGGGATCATAAAATCTGGTAATCGTCTTGGATATAGTGTTCTTAGATAATGTAGGGTACAACAGGTTGAAACAAGGGGGGGTTATGTGTGATGTTACCAACCACCAAGTAACACAATGGGAGTGTGACGTCACTGGAGGTGAGCTCGTCGGTCCTGTGAGGTGAGACATCGTGTGTTGGTGGTAGTGAGGTGAGTGCGCTTAGATATTGTCAAATATGATTTTTTTTTTGTGTGTGTGTGTGTGAAATGTTTATAAAAATGATTGTTTTCTGTGATATTAGTGATTTTGAGGTAAGTGAACATGGGTGATTGTAGTTGGTGATTGTCTTATATTATGTGTGTGTACAAGATATGTTTTCAGTTGATGGTGATCATGTACTAAGTGTTTGCGTATTAGGTTTGTGTTCATGCTTTTTTTTTTTTTTCATGCGCCAAATGGGGAGGGAGTTCTTGGTTATAGTGATTTGAGGGGATTTCTATAAAAAGGATGTTAGATGGTGATGTTAAACTTAGTTTCTGATGATTTTGACGGTGATTGGTAGTATTCAGTGGTGATTTGGTAGTAATCAGTAGTGTTTTTTGGGAGTATTCGGAGGTGTTTGATGGTGTTTTTTTGAAGGTGTTCAAATGATGTGCAGAGCATTTTTTGAAGAAGATCAGTGGTGTTCAGAGTTGGTTCAAAGTTAGTCAGTGTGTTAGATATAGTAATGTCTCATGTCATAAGTGTATGAGTTAGTTGTTTTGTGCTAATGTTGTAAAGTCTGGAGAATGAGGGAGGAGTTTGGGGGGATGAGATGTAATTTAATGAAATGTGTAAGTGTAGATAAATTAGAGCTGTCAAATCTTATTTGGGAGTAATCAAAATGATATTTTGGAAGTGCTTCAGTGTTGTTTGGAAATGTTCAAAAGTGTTTATGTGAGTACTCAAATGCTTTATGAGAGTGTTCGAAGTAATCTTGGGGTTGTTCTGTAGTGAGATGATGAAGGTTGTGGATGAGAGATATTGAGAAAAGGGGGTCTCAAATGATGTATGAGAATGTTTTGAATGTGTTCAAAGTAAAGTGAGTAGGTTAGGATAAGTTAGGTTAGGTTATTTTAGGTTAGGTTAGGTTAGGTTAGGATAAGTTAGGTTAGGTTAGGATAAGTTAGGTTAGGTTAGATTAGATTAGGATAAGTTAGGTTAGGTTCGTTATTTTAGGTTAGGTTAGGTTAGGATAGGTTAGGTTAGGATAAGTTATGTTAGGTTAGCTTAGGATAAGTTAGGTTAGGTTAGGTTAGGTTAGGTTAGGTTAGGATAGGTTAGGTTAGGTTAGGACAGGTTAGGATAGGTTAGGTTAGGTTAGGTTCGGTAGGTTAGGTAAGGTTAGGTTAGGTTAAGTTAGGTAGTATTCGAGGTGTTTGATGGAGTTAGGTTAGGTTAGGATAGGTTAGGTTAGGTTAGGATAGAGGTGTTTGATGGAGTTAGGTTGGGTTAGGTTAGGTTAGGTTAGGTTAGGATAGAGGTGATTGATGGAGTTAGGTTAGGTTAGGTTAGGTTAGGATAGACAGTTGGTCTGGAAAGAGATGATTTTCTACCTTGGATGTTACCCGCATTTCATGGCGTCTGTCTGTCCTGAGTTGACGCAGGTGTTCATGATTATCTTAAATCTACCTTGGGTGTGAACCGCATTACCCAGTGGTGTTGGGGGGAAGGGGTGACCCACAATGAGTCTCTCAGAGCGAGGAAAGTGTTTCTATTCGGAAATCGAGTAAATATTTCTACCATTGAGTGTGTTTACCAACAAGAAAGTAATGTTTCGATTTTACGATAAAGTTTTCAAAACTAATTTGGAAATATCCAAAAAATGGAATCGTTCAAAGTAATTCTGGAGAACTCTAATGTATTTTGGAAGTGTTCCAATATATTTTAGGTTAGGTTAGGATAGGTTCGGCTAGGTTAGGTTGGGTTAGGTTAAGATAGGTTAGGTTAGGTTAGGTAATGGTTAGGCAAGGTTAGATTAGGATAAGATAGGTTAGGTTAGGTTAGGCTAGGTTAGGTTAGGTTAGGTAAGGTTAGGTTAGGTTAGGTTAGGTTAGTTAAGTTAGGAACGGTTAGGATAGGTTCGGCTAGGTTAGGTTAGGTTAGGTTAAGATAGGTTAGGTTAGGTTAGGATAAGTTAGGTTAGGGTAGGTTAGGTTAGGTTAGGTTAGGTTAAGTTAGGTTAGGCTAGGTTAGGTTAGGTTAGGTTGGGTTAGGTTAAGTTAGGTTAGGTTAGGTTAGGCTAGGTTAGGTTATGTTAGGTAAGGTTAGGTTAGGGTAGGTTCGGTTAGGTTAGGATAAGTTAGGTTAGGTTAGGTTAGGTTAGGTTAGGCTAGGTTAGGATAAGTTAGGTTAGGTTAGGTTAGGTTAGGTTAGGTTAGGTTAGGTTAGGTTAGGATAAGTTAGGTTAGGTTAGGCTTGGTTAGGGTGTGTGTGTGTGTGTGTGTGTGTGTGTCTGTGTGTGTGTGTGGGATGTGGGATGTGGGTGTTGTGGGATGTGGGTGTTGTGGGATGTGGGTGTTGTTGTCGAACTAGAGATACCGAAAAGACGTTATAAGTGGGTTGTTGATGTGACTTTTTCTGATGTAGTGTGTCCCCTTATTAACTTTAATGAACTAAAAGGGTTAAAACGAGAAAAAAATGGGAGGTGTGGGTGTTGTGACTTTCTGATGAAATTAGATAAAACGAGAAAAAATTGTGGGTGTTGTGGGTTGTGGGTGTTGTGGGATGTGGGTGTTGATCTTAGTTTATGGTGATTTTGGTGGTGTTTTGAGTGTATTCAGTGGTGTTTTAGTATTCAGTGGTGTATTTGGGAGTACTCAAATGGTGTTTTTGGAAGTGTTTCAGTGTTGTTTGGAAATGTTCAAAGGTCTTCAAAGGTGTTTTGAGTGTGTTCAAATGTTGTTCTTTTTGAAGGTGATCAAGGGTGTTCAAGGGTGTTTTGAAGGTGTTCAAAGGTGTTTTGAGGTTATTCAAAGGTGTTTTGAGTGTGTTCAAATGATTATGAGAGTGTTTTGAATGTGTTCAAAGGTGTTTTGAAGGTGTTGAAGGGTGTTTTGAGTGTGTTCAAGGGTAGGTGTTTTTGAAAGTGTTCAAGAGTGTTTTGAAGGTGTTCAAAGGTGTTTTGAAGGTGTTCAAAGGTGTTTTGAAGGTGTTGAAGGGTGTTTTGAGTGTGTTCAAGGGTAGGTGTTTTTGAAAGTGTTCAAGAGTGTTTTGAAGGTGTTCAAGGGTGTTTGAAGGTGTTGAAGGGTGTTTTGATTGAATTCAGCGGTGTTTTAGTAGTAATCAGTGGTGTAATTGGGAGTACTCAAATAGTGTTTTGGAAATGTTCATGGGTGTTGTGGGATGTGGGTGTTGTGGGTGTTGTTGTCGAACTAGAGATACCGAAAAAAGATGTTATAAGTGGGTTGTTGTTGGGACTTTTTCTGATGAAATTAGCTAAAACGAGAAAAAATTGTGGGTTGTGGATGTTGTTGTTGTGACTTTTCTGATGTACTGTGTCCCCTTATTAACTTTAATGAACTAAAAGGGTTAAAACGAGAAAAATTGTGGGTGTTGTGGGGTGTGTGTGTGTGCGTGTGTGTTAGGTGTCATAGAGTTTTTTTTTTTTTGTGAAAATCTTGGTTACAGTGATAACATTAGTTAAAACGAGTAAAATTTGTTGGTAATTGATGAGGGTAGTGTAGTCGAATTAGAGTTACCGAAAAAAAGATGATATAAGTGGGTTGTGATGAAATTAGTTTAAAAAAAACGATATTCAAAGGTGTTTTGAAGGTGTTCAAGGGTGTTATGTGAGTATTCAAAGGTGTTTTTTGAAGGTGTACAAATGATTATGAGAGTGTTTTGGGGGTGTTCAAAGTAAAGTGTTTGAGTTAGTTTTTGTGACTTTTTTTCTGATGTATTGTGTCCCCTTAATAACTTTAATGAACTAAAAGGGTAAAAACGAGAAAATGCCTAGTCTGGAGACTGAGGGATGAGTTGTAATTTAATGAAATGTGTAAGTGCAGATAAATTAGAGATGTTAAATCTTATTTGGGAGTACTCAAATAGTGTTTTGGAAATGTTCAAAGGTGTTCAAAGGTGTTTTGAGTGTGTTCAAATGTTGTTTTTGAAGGTGTTCAAGGGTGTTTTGAAGGTGTTCAAAGGTGTTTTGAGGTTATTCAAAGGTGTTTTGAAGGTGTTCAAGGGTGTTTATGTGAGTATTCAAAGGTGTTTTTTGAAGGTGTACAAATGATTATGAGAGTACTTATGAAGGTGTTCAAATGATGTGCAAGAATACTTATGAAGGTGTTCTGGGAGTATTCAGAGGTGATTTGGGGGTGTTCGAATGATGTTTTTGGAGTATTTCAGTGTTGTTTGGAAATGTATAAAGGTATTTTTTGTGAGTATTCAAATGATTTATGAGAGTGTTTTGAAGATGTTCAAAGTAAAAGTGCGTATTTAACTTCGTAATATGTAAAATTGTGAGTAGTGAATTTAACGAAAGTGGATGTAAGCGATGTGGTGACTTTCTGATGCATGTGTCCCCTTATTAACTTTAATGAACTAAAAGGGTTAAAACGAGAAAAATTGGGGGTTATGAGTGAAAATTGTGAGGTGTTGGTTGGAGTGTGAGGGTTTGGGAGGGTGGGGAGGAGGTTACTTCGTGGGGAGTGACCTGAGATGAAGTAGTTAAAAAATGTCTAGACTTGTGTTGTAAAGAAATTGTGGGTATTAACGAAAAAAAATGTGACTTTCTGATGATGAAAATGTTTTCCCTATGATGTAGGTACTATATCCCCTTATTAACTTGAATGAACTAAAAGGATCGACAAGATTCAGCCTGTGTGCGCGTGACGTCACAGCTATGTCCCCTTATTAATTAAAAGGGTATACAAGATTCAACCTGTGTGCTGGGTCAACACGTGACGTCACTGACCGCCGAGTAAACACCCTTCATTAGACCTGTAGTAAGAGAGAGCACCATGCCCCATAGGAGGAGTTCATTTGAATGCTTATACCCAGAGGGGGGATTCCAAAAACTTGATCCGAGGAATTTCGAAAACCCCATAGGGGGGAATCCAAAAAACTTGATCCAAGGAGATGGAGAATTTCGAAAACCCCATAGGGGGGATCCAAAAAACTTGATCCGAGGAGATGGAGTCATGGTATTGTCGAGAAAATTTGATCCGAGGAGATGGAGAATTTCGAAAACCCCATAGGGGGGATCAAAAAAACTCGATCCGAGGAGATGGAGTCATGGTATTGTCGAGAAATTTTTGGGGTTGGGGGGTGAAAGTGGGAGGGGGATCCGAGGAAGTGGAGACTTTGATATTGAGAAATTGTTTGGGGATGGGGGGAGAATGAAAGGAGGGGAATACCCAAAAAAACCTTGATCCAAGGAGATGGAGAATTTCGAAAACCCCATAGGGGGGAATCCAAAAAACTTGTATTATCGAGAAATTTTTGGGGTTGGGGGCTGAAAGTGGGAGGGGGATCCGAGGAGATGGAGACTTTGATTTGAGAGAAATTTTGGGATGGGGGTGAAAGTGAGAGGGGGAACCTCAAAAATTTGATCAGAGGAGATGGAGAGCACAAGAAAATAAAATTCAAAAAAAATTCGAAAAAAATCGGAAAAAAATTCGAGGCGCGGGGGCGATCCGGATGACGCTGCAGAAGGCGCAGGCGGGGGTCGCGAAGGGTGCGGGCGGGCGCGCGGGCGGGCGCGCGGGCGCGCGGCGCGACTGGGGTCGCGAAGGGGGGGGGTCGTGGGTGGGGGTATTGGTGGGGGGGTCCAGGGTGAGGTAGTCTCGAGGGCGAGGTCATGGTCAAAACCGTAAGTAACACCTAGGTGTGAAAAGGTGACCCTCCAGCCACTGGTCCTAGACCGGATACACCGCCCAGTGGAAGGCCAAAACCGGAAGGAGCCTCCCAGCCGCATGCCTTTTTCCGGAAGGAGCCCCCCAGCCGCTTGCTTTTTCCGGAAGGAGCCCCCCAGCCGCTTTTTTGACTACTTATATATATATATATATATATATATATATATATATATATATATATATATATATATATATATATATATATATATATATATATATATATATATATATATATATATATATATATATATATATATATATATATATATATATATATATATATATATATATATATATATATATATATATATATATATATATATATATATATATATATATATATATATATATATATATATATATATGTATATATATATATATATATATATATATATATATATATATATATATATATATATATATATATATATATATATATATATATATATATATATATATACATTTATATATATATATATATATATATATATATATATATATATATATATATATATATATATATATATATATATATATATATATATGTCGTGTCGAATATGTAAAACTGGACAGTTAGCAAGAACTCATTTAAAATGAAGTCCTTTCCAAAATTTTCTCTTATACGTTTAAAGATGTATTTGTTTCATTAATGTTAATGTAAAATTTTTTAATTTCGGACCAAAAAAATCTTAGAAAACTTACCTAACCTTCTTATAAAAAGAGCAATTTATTTTAGCTTAACCCAACTAAATATATTTTAAATACGTTCACAATAATTTAGTACTAAACAAACATATTCAAATATATTTTTTTCGTTAGGTTCAGAATGATTTTGGCGAAATTATTGCATACATAAATTTTCACTTATATATATATATATATATATATATATATATATATATATATATATATATATATATATATATATATATATATATATATATATATATATATATATATATATATATATATATATATATACATATTTATTTATTTATTTATTATTTTTTATTATCACACTGGCCGATTCCCACCAAGGCAGGGTGGCCCGAAAAAGAAAAACTTTCACCATCATTCACTCCATCACTGTCTTGCCAGAAGGGTGCTTTACACTAGAGTGCAGGCACTGTACTTCCCATCTCCAGGACTCAAGTCCGGCCTGCCGGTTTCCCTGAACCCCTTCATAGATGTTACTTTGCTCACACTCCAACAGCACGTCAAGTATTAAAAACCATTTGTCTCCATTCACTCCTATCAAACACGCTCACGCATGCCTGCTGGAAGTCCTAGCCCCTCGCACACAAAACCTCCTTTACCCCCTCCCTCCAACCCTTCCTAGGCCGACCCCTACCCCGCCTTCCTTCCACTACAGACTGATACACTCTTGAAGTTATTCTGTTTCGCTCCATTCTCTCTACATGTCCGAACCACCTCAACAACCCTTCCTCAGCCTTCTGGACAACAGTTTTGGTAATCCCGCACCTCCTCCTAACTTCCAAACTACGAATTCTCTGCATTATATTCACACCACACATTGCCCTCAGACATGACATCTCCACTGCCTCCAGCCTTCTCCTCGCTGCAACATTCATCACCCATGCTTCACACCCATATAAGAGCGTTGGTAAAACTATACTCTCATACATTCCCCTCTTTGCCTCCAAGGACAAAGTTCTTTGTCTCCACAGACTCCTAAGTGCACCACTCACTCTTTTTCCCTCATCAATTCTATGATTCACCTCATCTTTCATAGACCCATCCGCTGACACGTCCACTCCCAAATATCTGAATACATTCACCTCCTCCATACTCTCTCCCTCCAATCTGATATTCAATCTTTCATCACCTAATCTTTTTGTTATCCTCATAACTTTACTCTTTCCTGTATTCACCTTTAATTTTCTTCTTTTGCACACCCTTCCAAATTCATCAACCAATCTCTGCAACTTCTCTTCAGAATCTCCCAAGAGCACAGTGTCATCAGCAAAGAGCAGCTGTGACAACTCCCACTTTGTGTGTGATTCTTTATCTTTTAACTCCACGCCTCTTGCCAAGACCCTCGCATTTACTTCTCTTACAACCCCATCTGTAAATATATTAAACAACCACGGTGACATCACACATCCTTGTCTAAGGCCTACTTTTACTGGGAAAAAATTTCCCTCTTTCCTACATACTCTAACTTGAGCCTCACTATCCTCGTAAAAACTCTTCACTGCTTTCAGTAACCTACCTCCTACACCATACACTTGCAACATCTGCCACATTGCCCCCCTATCCACCCTGTCATACGCCTTTTCCAAATCCATAAATGCCACAAAGACCTCTTTAGCCTTATCTAAATACTGTTCACTTATATGTTTCACTGTAAACACCTGGTCCACACACCCCCTACCTTTCCTAAAGCCTCCTTGTTCATCTGCTATCCTATTCTCCGTCTTACTCTTAATTCTTTCAATAATAACTCTACCATACACTTTACCAGGTATACTCAGCAGACTTATCCCCCTATAATTTTTGCACTCTCTTTTATCCCCTTTGCCTTTACACAAAGGAACTATGCATGCTCTCTGCCAATCCCTAGGTACCTTACCCTCTTCCATACATTTATTAAATAATTGCACCAACCACTCCAAAACTATATCCCCACCTGCTTTTAACATTTCTATCTTTATCCCATCAATCCCGGCTGCCTTACCCCCTTTCATTTTACCTACTACCTCACGAACTTCCCCCACACTCACAACTGGCTCTTCCTCACTCCTACAAGATGTTATTCCTCCTTGTCCTATACACGAAATCACAGCTTCCCTATCTTCATCAACATTTAACAATTCCTCAAAATATTCCCTCCATCTTCCCAATACCTCTAACTCTCCATTTAATAACTCTCCTCTCCTATTTTTAACTGACAAATCCATTTGTTCTCTAGGCTTTCTTAACTTGTTAATCTCACTCCAAAACTTTTTCTTATTTTCAACAAAATTTGTTGATAACAGCTCACCCACTCTCTCATTTGCTCTCTTTTTACATTGCTTCACCACTCTCTTAACCTCTCTCTTTTTCTCCATATACTCTTCCCTCCTTGCATCACTTCTACTTTGTAAAAACTTCTCATATGCTAACTTTTTCTCCCTTACTACTCTCTTTACATCATCATTCCACCAATCGCTCCTCTTCCCTCCTGCACCCACTTTCCTGTAACCACAAACTTCTGCTGAACACTCTAACACTACATTTTTAAACCTACCCCATTCCTCTTCGATCCCATTGCCTATGCTCTCATTAGCCCATCAATCCTCCAATAGCTGTTTATATCTTACCCTAACTGCCTCCTCTTTTAGTTTATAAACCTTCACCTCTCTCTTCCCTGATGCTTCTATTCTCCTTGTATCCCATCTACCTTTTACTCTCAGTGTAACTACAACTAGAAAGTGATCTGATATATCTGTGGCCCCTCTATAAACATGTACATCCTGAAGTCTACTCAACAGTCTTTTATCTACCAATACATAATCCAACAAACTACTGTCATTTCGCCCTACATCATATCTTGTATACTTATTTATCCTCTTTTTCTTAAAATATGTATTACCTATAACTAAACCCCTTTCTATACAAAGTTCAATCAAAGGGCTCCCATTATCATTTACACCTGGCACCCCAAACTTACCTACCACACCCTCTCTAAAAGTTTCTCATACTTTAGCATTCAGGTCCCCTACCACAATTACTCTCTCACTTGGTTCAAAGGCTCCTATACATTCACTTAACATCTCCCAAAATCTCTCTCTCTCCTCTACATTCCTCTCTTCTCCAGGTGCATACACGCTTATTATGACCCACTTTTCGCATCCAACCTTTACTTTAATCCACATAATTCTTGAATTTATGCATTCATATTCTCTTTTCTCCTTCCATAACTGATCATTTAACATTACTGCTACCCCTTCCTTTGCTCTAACTCGCTCAGATACTCCAGATTTAATCCCATTTATTTCCCCCCACTGAAACTCCCCTACCCCCTTCAGCTTTGTTTCGCTTAGGGCCAGGACATCCAACTTCTTTTCATTCATAACATCAGCAATCATCTGTTTCTTGTCATCCGCACTACATCCACGCACATTTAAACATCCCAGTTTTATAAAGTTTTACTTCTTCTCTTTTTTAATAAATGTCTACAGGAGAAGGGGTTACTAGCCCATTGCTCCCGGCATTTTAGTCGCCTCATACGACACGCATGGCTTACGGAGGAAAGATTCTTTTTCACTTCTCCATGGACAGTAGAAGAAATAAAGAAGAACAAGAGTTATTTAGAAAAAGGGGAAAAACCTAGATGTATGTATATATATATGCATGTGCGTGTCTGTGAAGTGTGACCAAAGTGTAAGTAGGAGTAGCAAGATATCCCTGTTATCTAGCGTGTTTATGAGACAGAAAAAGAAACCAGCAATCCTACCATCATGCAAAACAGTTACAGGTTTTTATTTCACAGTCATCTGGCATATTCGTGCCGAATATGTAAAACTGGTCAATTAGCAAGAACTCATTTAAAATTAAGTCCTTTCTGAAATTTTCTCTTATACGTTTAAAGATATATTCTTTTCATTAATGTTAATGTAAAAAAAAATAATTTTGCACCAAAAGAATCTTAGAAAACTTACCTAACCTTATTATAACAAGAACAATTTATTTTAGCCTAACCCAACTAAATATATTTTAGATTTGTTTACAGTAATTTAATACTAAACAAACCCAGTGAAATATATTTTTTTTCGTTAGGTTCAGAATGATTTTGGCGAAATTATTGCATACACAAATTTTCACTTGTCCTATATGGCAAAATGAGCTTTGCTATTTAAGCCAAGATGGCAAGTTCTGCCTATTCGGCACGACATATATATATATATATATATATATATATATATATATATATATATATATATATATATATATATATATATATATATATATATATATATATATATATATATATATATATATATATATATATATATATATATATATATATATATATATATATATATATATATATATTTATATATATATATATATATATATATATATATATATATATATATATATATATATATATATATATATATATATATAAATATATATATATATATATATATATATATATATATATATATATATATATATATATATATATATATATATATATATATATATATATATATATATATATATATATATATATATATATATATATATGCAATAAGATCACAGTAAACAGGTGATTTCAGAATATGCAAAAACAACCACTGTGAAAGAATAAAGAAATTCCAAGCGCATTCGTGACTACTCACATTATCAAGGAACAATAAAAGTAATGCATCAAATGAAGGCTTATAAAGGGTCTAGCCTACACCTCACTATTAAATCCCACAACAAAGCAGCACCTGACGCGCGACTCATAAGAAAGGGAACACTGCAGCAGGCCCGCTGGCCCAACTAGACAGGTCCTTCACACAACCCACCATTTGTCCAATGTATTATTATTATTCACACAACCCACAATTTGTCCAATGTATTATTAAATTCTTCCCAAATTCTATTAATTATAAATGGATCTAATTTATATAAACCAAAGGAAATATTCATAATTGTTAAAACTGCTTTTTATGAAACAAGATTCAATTATATTCCTGTCGACCATGGATTTGCTTGATACTACTTTCTCAACTTTTTGAAAATCAATTGGATGGTTAAAATCTCTCACATGGATAAATAGAGCAATGGAATCTTGTCCAGTTCTAATGGTATATTTATGTTGTTTTAATCTTGATTCGAGACTTTTACCAGTTTGACCGTAACAAACTTTATCGCAAATTTTACAAGGAATCTTATAGACACATCCGTCAGCATTTTGGGGGGAATTCTTTATCAAAAGTTTTTTTTTACTGTATCAAGATTTTTAAATACAACTTTGATATTAAAAGTCTTAAAAAGAGAAGGCATATCAACCAAGTATTCATGGTAAGGGAGAACCCACATATTTTAGTTGAATAAGGCTGGTTGTCCCTTTTTGGATTGTAAAAAGTATTTCTTGCATTTTTAAAAGATTTATCAATTACGTTTCTTGGGTATTTCAAATCATTATCTATTTCATAAATTTTGGATATTTTCTCATCTATGAACTCTGGACTACAAATTCGTAAAGCTCTCGAAAACATTGATGAGAAAACAGACAGTATAACTCTATCTTGATGTGAAGAATAATAGTAGACATAGGAACAGTTATTTGTAGGTTTTCTGTAAATTTTAAATTTGAATTCATTATTACCCTTAATAATTAAACCATCTAGAAAAGGCAATGAGTTATTTTCTTCATACTCAACAGTAAAATATATAGAATGGGCTAAGCTATTTAATTTGCCAAGGAAATGGTGTATATCTACATTTTTGGGCATAAGACACAAAATATCACCAACATATCTGAACTATTTAGCTCTATTAGGGAGGATTGTGTTAAGCAACCTTGTTTCAAAAAAATCCATGTATAGGTTACTAAGAGCAGGTGAATGAGGATTCCCCATTGCCATACCAAACTTCTGAGTGTAAAACTTATCATTAAATACAAATTTTGTATTAACAATGCTAAGTTTAGTAAGTTTAATGATAGTAGGAACTGGCAATGGTACATCATAATTAACGAGTTCTTCAGATTAGAAACTTAATAAATCATCAACAGGAACTTTCGTAAACAAGGAAGTAACATCAAAACTAACCATGTTAAAATCATTTAATTCAGTCAAGGAGCTTAATTTATCAACTAAATCTGTGTTGTTGTTTAACATTTAAGTTAGAAATTTAGCCAACAATAGGGATCAAAATGTCAACAAGCCATTTGGATAATTTATATGTAACTGATCCTATGGAGCTAATAATTGGTCTGACTGGATTCCCTGGTTTGTGTATTTTTATTAGTCCATACATGTAAGGTAATGGTATAAAAATGGGAAATCCTCATTCACCTGTTCTTAGTAACCTATACATGGAATTTTTATGAAACAAGGCTGCTTAACACAATCCTCCCTAATAGAGCTAAATGGTTCAGATATGTTGATGATATTTTGTGTCTTATGCCCAAAAATGTAGATATACACCATTTTCTTGGAAAATTAAATAGCTTAGCCCATTCTATAAACTTTACTGTTGAGTTTGAAGAAAATAACTCATTACCTTTTTCAGATGTTTTAATTATTAAGGGTAATAATGAATTCAAATTTAAAATTTACAGAAAACCTACAAATAACTGTTCTTATGTCCACTATTATTCTTCACATCAAGATAGAGTTATACTGTCTGTTTTCTCATCAATGTTTTTGAGAGCTTTACGTATATGTAGTCCTGAGTTCATAGATGAGGAAATATCCAAAATTTATAAAATAGGTAATGATTTGAAATACCCAAGAAACGTAATTGATATGCCTTCTCTTCTTAAAACTTTTAATATCAAAGTTGTATTTAAAAATCCTGATACAGTAAAAAAAAACATTTGATAAAGAACTCCCCCCAAAATGCTGATGGATGTGTCTATAAGATTCCTTGTAAAATTTGCGATAAAGTTTATTATGGTCAAACTGGTAAAAATCTCGAACTAAGATTAAAACAACATAAATATAGCATTAGAACTGGACAAGATTCCAATGGTCTGTTTATTCATGTGAGAGCTTTTAACCATCCAATTGATTTTCAAAAAGTTGAGAAAATTGTATCAAGCAAGTCCATGGTCGACAGGAATATAATTGAATCTTGTTTCATAAAAAGCAGTTTTGACAATAATATGAATATTTCCTTTGGTTTATATAAATTATATCCATTTATAATTAATAGAATTTGGGAAGAATTTAATAATACATCGGACAAATAATAAATTTTAAAATTCTTAATTCTTGGGTAGAATAGTTTCTTGGTGGGTTGTGTGAAGGACCTGTCTAGTTGGGCCAGCAGGTCTGTGCAGTGTTCCCTTTCTTACGAGTCGCGCGTCAGGTGTTGCTTTGTTGTGGGATATGATAGTGAGGTGTGGGCTAGACCCTTTATATGCCTTCCTTTGATGCATTACTTTTATTATTCCTTGATAATGTGAGTAGTCACGAAAGCGCTTGGAATTTCTTTATCCTTTCACAGTGGTTGTTTTGCATATATATATATATATATATATATATATATATATATATATATATATATATATATATATATATATATATATATATATATATATATATATATATATATATATATATATATATATATATATATATATATATATATATATATATATATATATATATATATATGTATGTATGTATGTACTCACCTAGTTGAGGTTGCGGGGGTCGAGTCCGAGCTCCTGGCCCCGCCTCTTCACTGATCGCTACTAGGTCACTCTCCCTGAGCCGTGAGCTTTATCATACCTCTGCTTAAAGCTATGTATGGTGTGTGTGTGTGTGTGTGTGTGTGTGTGTGTGTGTGTGTGTGTGTGTGTGTGTGTGTGTGTGTGTCTGTGTGTGTGTGTGTGTGTGTATGTGTGTGAGTTTTCCCCATGATTCCAAGGTCTCTGAGCCCACTGGAACAAATTTATATTGTTGACTTATGCCCATGCACTTGCTGATCTTGTACTCCTCCCTGTGGTCAGCAGCTCCTCCCTGTCGCCCCACACTGTGATGGATGTAGGTGTCAGCCAGTGTGGACACACAGGTATAGTCCCATTCTAAGAGCTTGCCATTCTTCCAGGGATAGATGGTGATCCCATCGGGGCGGTTAGCTGGGTTGTGGGTATTGTTGGCTGCCGATCAGTTAAAAGTTGCGATTTTGGCTTAAATAGGAACTTGCCGAATAAGGCAAGCGAAATATTTCGCAATATTTTGCGAAAAGCATTCTGAGCCTAACGAAAATATATATTTAATTCTGTTTGTTAATTATTAAATTATTGCAAACTTTTCTAAAATACATTTAGCTGGATCAGGGAAAATTAAATTGCGCTGGTTATAATAAAGTTAGGTAAGTTTACTTTTTTTTTTTGGTACAAAATTATTAATTTTTACATTAACATACATGAAAATTATGTTTAAAAGAATAAGAGAAAATTTTAGAAAAGACTTAATTTTAAATGAGTTCTTGTTAATTGGCCAATCTTACGTATTCGACATGACACACACACACACACACACACACACACATACAGGTATGATAAAGCTCATGGAGCATGGAGAGTGAGGACCTAGTAGCACTCAGTGAAAAGGCGGGGCCAAGAGCTGAGTATCGACCCGTGCAAGCACAATTAGGTGAGTACAGTTAGGTGAGTACACACACACACACACACACACATACACACACACACACACACACACACACACACACACACACACACACACACACACACACACACACACACACACACACACACACACACACACACACACACTTCAAGCTGATCTACAAAGATCCTTGGACAGGCTGGACGTGTGGCTCCTAGAATTTAACCCCGCCAAATGTAAAGTCATGAAGATCGGGGGAGGGCAAAGGAGACCGCAGGTGGCCAAAGATTGCAAACCTCGCTCAAGGAGAAAGATCTAGGGGTGAGTATAATACCGAACACGTCGCCGGAAGCACACATTAATCGGATAACTGCTGCGGAATATGGGCGCCGGGCAAACCTGAGACTAGCGTTCCGGTACCTCAGTAAGGAATCGTTCAAGACTTATATACTGTGTACGTCAGGCCCATACTGGAGTATGCAGTACCAGTTTGGAACCCACATCTGGTCAAACACGTCAAGAAATTAGAGAAAGTGCAAAGGTTTAGCAACAAGGCTAGTTCCAGAGCTAAAGAGAATGTCCTACGAAGAAAGGTTAAGGGAAATCGGTCTGACGACACTGGAGGACAGGAGGGTCAGAGAATACATGATAACAACATACAAAATACTGTGTGAAATAGACAAGATGTACAGAGACAGGATGTTCCAGACATGGGACACAGAAACGAGGGGTCACAAATGGAAGCTGAAGACTCAGATGAGTCAAAGGGATGTTAGGAAGTATTTCTTCAGCCACAGAGCACGATAAGAGACAGCACAATAAGTGTCAGGGGCCCAAGACTGTTCAACTACCTCCCAGCATACGTAAGGAGGATTACTAATAGACCCCTGGCTGTCTTCAAGAAGGCGCTGGACAGGCACCTAAAGTCAGTAACTGACCAGCCGGGGTGTGGTTCGTACGTAGAGTTGCGTTCGGCCAACAGTAACAGCCTGGTTGATCAGGCCCTGATTCACCATGAGGCCAGGTCAAAGACCAGGCCGCGAGGGCGTTGACCCCCGAAACCCTCTCCAGGTAAAGTCCAGGCATAATGTCATTTTTAAGAACCAACAACTTCTGCATCTCATTAACAGCGTCATAAAATATAGTGTTACTGTATATACCTATAACATATATAAAACATACTTGCTTTGTTACGTTATTGCTTACATATTTAAGAACATAAGAAGGAGCACTGCAGCAGGCGTACCTGTCCATGCTAGGCAGATCCAACTCACAACCACCCACATCAACTCATGTATTTGTCTAACCAATTTAAAAAAGATACAAAAGGTTTTAGCTTAATGATAATACTGGGAAGTTTCTTCCCCTCATCCTCGACTCTTATTACTACAAATCAATGCTTTGTTGCGAGTTGTCTTGATAAAATATATTTTAGCCCTATTTTACATTCCCTTTATCTATTCATGTTTTCCATTTATACACCTCAATCTTGTCCCCTCTAATTCTAGGCCTTTCTAAAGACCAGATTCAGTGCCCTCAGTCTGTCCTCGCAGAAAAGGTTTTTGATACAATGGGTCAACTTCGTTATTCTTCTTTGTACGTTTTCCAGTACATTTATATCCATTCTGTAATAAGCCGACCAGAACTTTGCAGCATAATGTATATGAGGGATGAGGACTCCTGTTATTTATACTACTTGATATGAAGCCAAGAATTCTATTTGTTTCATTGTGATCACTTATGCATTGTTGTCTTGGCTATAGATTATTGCTAACCAGAACTCCTGAACCTTTGTTTGCATCCAGAGTTAATAAGATAAATATTATTTTGTTTATAAGTGTCATTGTTACTTTCCTTACCGAAGCTTAAAACTTTGCATTTGTCCATGTTAAACTTCATCTGCCAATTCTCCGACCTGAGTCAGTTTATTCTGGTCTTCATTCTGGCATTGCTTACAGATAGGCAGCAGATAGCTGCCTATCTGTAAATAATGCCTCAGCATTAACCGATGCGTAACTCTATGAGAAGCCTTACTGAAGTGTATATATACAGTGTCCTATTCATAAGAACATAAGAACATAAGAAAGGAGGAACACTGCAGCAGGCCTGTTGGCCCATACTAGGCAGGTCCTTTAAAATTCATCCCACTAACAAACATTTGACCTACCCAATTTTCAATGCTACCCAAGAAATAAGCTCTGATGTGCAAGTCCCACTCAAATCCAACCCATCCCACTCATAAGAACATAAGAACATAAGAAAGGAGGAACACTGCAGGAGACCTGTTGGCCCATACTAGGCAGGTCCTTTACAATTCATCCCACTAACAAAACGTTTCCCCAACCCAATTTTCAATGCTACCCAAGAAATAAGCTCTGATATGCAAGTCCCACTCAAATCCAACCCCTCTCACTCATATACTTGTCCAACCTAAATTTGGTCTATGATTCAAAATTAAGGTCCTATTTCCTGTTTTGTAGACAGGCATCACATATGTCATTTGCCATTTATCTGGCACTGTGTCAGTTTGTAGTGATATGCTGAAAAGACTAGCCATTAGTTTGCTAAATTTATCATTAATAACCTTTATAATCTTTGAAAACAATCCACCAGGGCCCAGGGATTTGTTAAGTGTTAATCTATGTTTGCTTCAGTTTGCCTTCAAAGTTGGCGTCTCTCGGTCCAAGGTATGTATTAATTTTAGGTTGAGTCAATTCATCTTTAAGTAATTTGGATGTTAGTTCCCATGTGATACCATGTGAATGCCTCTTCTGCTTTTAATCAAGTTTTCAGTGCTAATTTTTAACCTCATTGCAAATTTATGCTGCAGTTTACACCATCATGTGCGGGGAGGAACAGAGAACTGTTGTTATGCAATACAAGGATACTTTTCTCACATCTAACATCAACCAATAAGCATCTAGTCAGGTGTGCATGATGGGAGACCATCCTCTATTTTTTTGCTCTTATATCTTTTGTAACACAAAAAAGACCTCATCAGATCAGCTTCATAATGTAAATTCACGTAATGGGTAACTAGCGCAAAGTTCTTCGAACAGTTGTCGTGTGAAAGTTACAAATGACCAAATTTTAAAAACCATTCCAAGCATCCTGAAATAACTCAGATTGATTCTGATTTTTTCACCGAAGCTGCTGGTTTAATGTGCACCTCATATCCATTCTGTGGATGGTAGAGCAAGAGCATATGGATGCATAAAAGACCTAGGATGGAAATAAATGGTATAAAATACCGACACAATGGCAATATAAACACAAATGCAGTATAATGTGATCCTTTATTGACTACGTTTCGCCCACACAGTGGGCTTTTTCAAGTCACAAACAGAACTACCTGGGGTGGAAGGAACGCGAGTATTTATAGTCCGGCTGAGGTCAGGTGAAGAATGCTGCATCTGATGATGTACCGAGTTGGGTTGTAGAGTCTAAAAACTTGGGTAGCTTGGAAAGGAGACTGGACAAGTTTGTGAGCAGACCTTCTACAGTGTTCTTATGTGGGATAGCGATGAAGAAGTTTCTTGGCAAGTGGTTCAGCTATGTTATAGAAGCCACTATTCTGGTTGAAGTTGTCGGATATAGAAATAAGTGATGATTCCAGGATTCTTCGGTATTGAGTGTTGTCTTCTGTGGCGATAAGTCTTGATTTTCTGTAGTTTATCAAGTGGTTGTGTGAATTACGGTGTTGTACGCAGGCATTCCTTGTGTCGTCAGACCTGCTTGCGTATTGGTGTTCTGAAATACGTGTTTGGAGGTCCCTTGATGTTTCGCCCACGTATAACTTGTTGCAGTCATTACAAGGGATTATGTATACCCCTGCAGAGGATGGAGGCTTGTCCTGCCTACTACTGGTGATGTCCTTGATGGTCGTGGTTGTGGAGGTAGATACTTGGAATGATGTTTTGCCAAACATGTTTCCAACATCTTATATATATATATATATATATATATATATATATATATATATATATATATATATATATATATATATATATATATATATATATATATATATATATATATATACAGTTCTGGGTTTTCTTCTATTTTCTTACTACTTCTTGTTCTGGTTTATTTCCTCTTATCTTCATGCGGAAGTGGAACAGAATTCTTCCTCCGTAAGTCATGAGTGTCGTAAAAGGCGACTAAAATGCCGGGAGCAAGGGGATAGTAACCCCTTTTCCAGGGATATGGCAAGTTTGATGGAAAAAAAAACGAGCTGTTATACTACCTCCGCTTATTTCAAAGCCCAGCCCTATGTTAGTTATAATAACACCCCCCAGGATGCGACCCACACCAATCGACTAACACCCAGGTGCCTACTTACTGCTAGGTGAGCAGAGACAGGCCCTGTTCACCTAATGAATAATAAAAATCAATAAACACCTATTGCAGATAATAAAAATGGAATAATTAACAAAAGAGTATATCACAATCTACGGGAAATAAATATACATATACCGGAAATATTGACTCATCAGTTAGTCATAATTGGACTAAGTAATTCTTCAAGTACGTAACAGCAGTGAGCCGCCTCAGTATATACTGTCTTCTAGTTTCTATGTTCAGAGAAATTATGTTATTTTACGCTCATAAAAATAGAATTCCATGCATATTTAAGTACTTGGTCTAGAACCACTCTTAAATTAATAGTCCGCATTTTACCAAAAGGGAATTAATATAAACGCTTCACAAAGACAAAAATCTTGTGAATTTTGACAATGATTCATCTATATCAAGAGAGTAATAGAAGCCATGTTTGCATGAGACATTGACATGAAAGGTTTGGTGTACTCTAAAATTATATGCTTAAAAAATCTTTGTGTCTATTAACAGTGAGATTAAACTCGTTATCTACAGCTGCGTCCACAGAGGACCAGCCAGAACAAAGTCAAAGAGAATGTATGTTCTTTTAAACTGTGTTGGCAGTAGTAGTAGTATTTGTGACGTTGGCGGAGCACTTTGACCACTTTGGCCATAACCATAAATATATAAAATAATAAAAAATTATAAATAAACAATAAAAACAACTAACACTAGCCATCATCACTTCAAAACCACATTAATGTACCCAGGACTACTAGCACTTGCTAGTAGTCCTGGGTACTTCATGCACCAAAAGCTACAACCAAGAAAATAATCTTGCGACCAAGTCTACAAATGGTTCTGGAAACCTTACAAATAAACTAAATGTTAAATGTTGCGTGTGGACGTCAGCTTCTGTAATATATAAGGAGCGGCAGCCTCCGTAACAGGTGGTCTTGTGGCCACCTGAGGTCACCCTCGTCCAGTTTCCTCTTAAAGATACCTGCACTTGTCTCAGCAGTGTTTCTCATATCTTCTGGTAAGATGTTGAATAGCCTTGGGGGATTCAACATCTATGCTCACTGCAACTCTGCTTTTAACTGGGTTTGTTTTCCACTCACTGTACACTTGGCAGTGTACAGAGTTGGTACAATACCTTCAAGTAGTTTTCAGGTATATATTATCTTGTATATCTCTCTAATGCGATCCAGTGAATATATATCTAAGACTTTTAAAAGTTCTCAGTAATTTAAATGCTTCATTGGCTCAATGCGGGTCGTGGACGATCTCTATCTGCTCCAGCTTTGATATTTTTCCTGCGCTGAACGGGGCCGTCAACTCTGAACAACATTCCAGATGAGAGAGCACACGTGATTTGAAAAGTGTTATCATTGGCATTATTTTCCTTGTTTTGAAAGTACTCATTATTCACCTCAACATATTTCTGGATGTTTTATAGCTTTCTTTGAAAGAAAGGTCAGGTTACATAATTATTCCCAAGTCTTTATGTTCTTCTTTTCGTTTTATTTAACGATCCTCTTGAGTTTTGTATACAGCGTCCCTTCTGAGCTTTTTATTATTTCATACCCAAGGAGCTGGAATTTACCACCATTGAACTTCGTATGATTTCCACTTCACACTGGAAAATCCTGTTAATATCTTCCTGCAGTTTTTCAGAGTTTTCAATCGAGGTGACTTCCATTCTTATTTTAGTGTCATTAACTACCGTGATGTGTATTTTTATCTATACCGTGTGCAAGAAACAGCAGAGGTGCCAGGACATTGTCTTGGGGTAATGATCTTTTTCTTACTACATTTTATATTAAGTGTTACCTGAAAATCCATCTACCTACCTTCCCCGTAATGCCTATGGTTCTCAATTTATATGCAATCACGCCAAGATCACGGTTATCAAAATCATTGCAAAATCTAAATATATTACATCTATATTTTGGTTTTCTATCAAAGTCTCTGAAATTCAGTCAAAATGATTCAGCAGTTGTAACAGGCATGGGCGTCCTGTTCTAAAACCGTCCGGGTTTGGGTTATGTAGATTGTGCCCTTTCATGAAGTTTGTAATTTGACATTTCATCACTTTTTCGAAGACTTTTTTATAATGTTGGAGATTAAGGCTAATGTTCTGTAATATTTAGATAATGTTCAACTACCTAAAAATTGTATACCCGTATCCCTAACTTCCCACATCATAAAAACGTACTTCGAAAGAGTGGTGAAATGTCACATTACAAACTTCATGGAACAGTACAATCTATTTTTCCCTGTTCGTATGAATACATTTTATTATACTAAAATTCAAAGGTAGTGGTTATGAAAGTCATGTTACTTTACACTATGAAGATCTGACAAGGTTACTAGAGTATATTAACTATTTTTATGTGAATCTTGGGTTTGAAATAAACGGTGCTTATTTTTTTTTTCAAGAGAAAGATTGACATTGTTTTGTTCTTTTCTTAAAATAAATAAACAAATCAAAATCGTTAGAAGTTATATTTTTTTGGTTTTATCTATTTTGAAGAAAGGCTCAAATAATCATAATAATAATATGATTTTCACCAAAATTTAGATTGTTATACTATAATATTTGAAATATTTTTGAGGATTTTTGCTCTGCCGGTATATACTTTTTGGAATACAAAAATATATTTTATTATTTTCACAAATTTACTTTGTATACATATATGTCGTGCCGAATAGGTGAAATTGGTCAATTTACAAGAACTCTTTTAAAATTAAGTCCTTCCTAAAATTTTCTCTTGTACGTTTTTAAAAATTCGTATATAGTAGAATGTGGGTAGTGCAGTGAGGAATGAGGCTGCATAAGAGTAAGATCTGCCGGTTTTCACTCCTAGTTTGAACACATTTATCTCGGCCTAGAATAAGAGTGAGAATCTTGTTGTGGCCCCTGGAGATAAGTTGACGACTGGAGAGCACTTTGTGGAGAGCTAAAAGAGTTGTTGAAACCACAGGCTTGAGATTTGAATTCACAAGTTTTGAGAAGTAACTGCGAGTAGGTACTGGCATTTGCCCAACAATTCCTGTCTCTGTTAGGCTTGTTGCGGCTTAGAGGAATATACCGTATAGGCGAGGAATTAATTTTACGATGACACGTAACCCCAGTAAGCCCTTTGTGTTGTATATAGTGAGAACTGCCTTAGGACACTCTTGATTGTTAAACCGATAATTATTATTATTATTATTATTATTATTATTATTATTATTATTATTATTATTATTATTATTATTATTATCAAAAAGAAGCACTGAACCACAAGGGCTATACAACACTGTTAAACCGATAAGTGGATCGTCCTCTAACCCTACTATTTTGCCTAATTTGGATGAGAACGTAGCTCCTTCTAAGAAGTGTTTGATTGCCTTGTTTATCCGTTCTTGTCCATTCTGAGTACTTATATGATTCATTGTTAACATATATTTGGCATTTCTTTTGATGTCTTAAACAGATAAGGCGATTATTGATATTGACTCTGAATGGACGATAGTGGAGATGAACGACCTCACTGATCAGCCTGCAACGACAGTGCAACGAAGTGCCACGACAGTACAATGTGGGATACCAGAACTGCAGTGTCATTTCTTCAAACCTATTAGTAGAGTGATAAGTGATCAGTACAACGTTATATTTGGAGATAAATATCATGATTGGTTTTTTGTTATGTCATCGTGTAGACAGTCTAAGTATCTGCTTCCTCTCTCCCCACACGTGTTAACCTCTGAGACTGCAACCTATATGCTAAACCATGCATATAAACCTCTGAGACACAGACGTGTCAGTGACTTATAATCTGGCTTCTGAGATTAAAGTGTTTATGCTACATCACACATGTACTGTGTGGAAGTTGAACTGGCGTCGGTCTAGAGTTCTACGACTCACTAACAGCGAGTTCAATTCCCCCCCGTACCGTGGTAAGTTGAGCTGGATTTCTTTCCTCTAGACATGTTGTATCAGAAATGGAAATAATTTTTGAGACTAGTTTTGCCATAATTTTCTTTAAATTATCTAATCATTTTTTTATGAACTTTACCCCTTATTGGCTTTACTTACACTCATGTGGTTTGGGACAATGTGGGATAAGTATGTGCAGCCACGACTATGATGTGGGTTGTATGCATGCATGAAGTATTTGCTACAGAAGAATGCAGACGCTAGCACTGTCAACCTGCCTCACTCCACACTACTGTCGGGGGGGGGGGCAAGTGATCTGTGGTACGCCAGCACTGCCAACCTGCCTCACTCCACACTACTGTCGGGGGGGGCAAGTGATCTGTGGTACGCCAGCACTGCCAACCTGCCTCACTCTACACTACTGTCGGGGGGATAAGTGATCTGTGGTACTGGCCATCATCAGGAAACCACTTAACTATTCAGCACTCTGACGATCGTAAATAGTCCTACTTCTGTATAACTGTAGTCTCTATTTTTACAGCTGTTACTTGTCTTGAATTTCGGAACCATAATTGTAACGTAACAGGCCAGGCCGCGGGGGCGTTGAGCCCCGGAACTGTCTCCAGGTATACTCCAGGTAAGACTATTCGTTTATTTCTCTCACTCGTCTTTTAGAGCCTTCGGCTTATCGAGTGAGTGAACCACTTGTCATGTTGATAACCGCCGTATTCCTCTTTTCCGTAGCCCGTGTGTATTGATTGAACCAGCGGATCTGTGAAGGTTTACATGAACGACAAGACTATGGCAATAATTCGTTAATTTAATCTACCCAGACTCTCTTTTATCACTTGTGAAATAGCTACTAAATGTTGTGTTGGCTCGAATCATTCTGTGAGTTGTCTCTCTACTCAACATCAACTCTGTGATCCCTGCCAGCCTGGGTCACCGCTTAATATTATGGTCTACTCAAGGCTGCGTGTTCACCCACAAGTTGAACACCTGTTCATTGATGTGCACCTCTCATTATGGGCCTTACATGAAGGTGATTCATGATCTGGCTCAGATCATGTCTTCACCTTCATGTTCACAGTCGTTTTGGTTGCTGCTCTTGTATTGTTACGTATTTTAGCTGTGTTTATTATTTAATTTTTATTTTTAATGTGAATGAATTTTGTGTCATCTTCAGTTCTCCATGCTGCTTATATATACGTATAATTTTTTCCGTCTATACTTTTTCTAAGAAGTGAAATGGGTTCACCGAAATATTCAGGACGATCTATTTCTTACAGTTCACATCCACTCTAAAAGAGGGAATTGGATGCTGCAATTGGAGATGCTAGTAAATCGTGTGGCCTCTGGAGGTAAACAGTTGTCTAGGCCAAACAAACTGGCGTAAATAAAAATAAATATTAATTCAAAACTCAGCCTAGAGTCAAACTCCATCATACACTCAAAAAATAAAGCTCTAGACAGGTGGCACAAATAAAATGTTTAATAAACACAGCACTTGATCATCAAAAAAGTTAAATAAACCGTATTCCCCCCCCCAAAAAAAACATAGTTGAACAACCAGTATAAACATCAATACATATCACAGATGGTCCACCTGCTCCTGAAAGATACTGAGCGCCCAAATGTACACAACCTCACAGGCGGCGTGTAAGGAACCCACTATCACGTTAGAAGGTCTGGCTGGTAAACACACCATCCTGTTGGCTCTGTCCCACCTTACACACACGCACCTACATAAACAACAAGGCCAAGCACCTCTTAGGGTCTCCATAAGCCTAAAATAAACCCAATACATTACCTACGGCGTGGTCAGAGCCTTAAAAAAACACCACCGGCTACCTATGTCTCTCACATGGTGCTGCTTTCTCTTGCTGATTTTGTACGTGATGTTACATTACGAATAGCGTCCACATAACGCTGACATATTTTACCAAATATTGGAGATTTTTATTCACATTACAATGCAAGATTATTTTATATTTCATAACTGTAAGGCAAATTTAAATGAGAAGTCAGGCAGTAAGCAGTCTGCGTAACAGGAGAGTCATCTGAACTTTAATGTAGCACACTTCTAGAAAGAATGAATGATAAATTTATAAATAGTAGAAATGAGTGATAACACATCTGTGAAAAAGATACACTGCCATTACTGTTAAAGCTAAGCATCATTGTAGCTATCGTTGATATAAATGCATATAATAATAAGAAAAACAACGTAAGTTTTAAGCGTTGGTGTTGGCAGAAGCAATGTGATCCTGAGCAGCGTCTGCAACATTAAGTCTGATTTTTTTTATGACAAGCCTGACATTTTTGAAAATTAATGTGATGTTTGCAGGAGTCGCGGTGTTTTGTGCCGGCGATGTTTAAGTAATCCCTTTGACAGGTGAATTCATATTACTGATGTTTGGTTGAGGCTTCTAGATATTCCCCGTAAGTATTCTTTATTATATCCACTTCAAGGGATAAAGTAAATGACTCACGAAATCGTAATGACACGATTGCAAACAAACCATACCACGGGTGGGGTTTGAACCCGCGATCAGAGACTCTCTGACCGTAAGTTCAAACCCCACCCGTGGTATGGTTTGTTTGCAATCGTGTCATTACGATTTCGTGAGTCATGTTGATGTTTTTAATTCGTCACGGCCATGCTAGCGGGAGATTCGTCTGTAAAAACTTGCATTTGTGGTCACAGTTGTGCCTATGCTAACCTTCCTATGGTGCATAAATAAACCTAGTTGGGTGAGTCTTATTGAAGCTACTTGGCCCAGTGGCTAACGCGACGGTCTGGAGTTTTGAGACTCACCGCGGGTTCAAACCTCACCCGTATTATGGTTTGATAGAGTAAATACCAATGATTGTATTGAAAGTTATGCTAGCTATATGATGGGTCTTCCTATTATGGAAATAATTAAAGTGATCTTGTGAACCTGTCCAGCTGGAAAAAAATGGTGTTCCTGTCAATGGTACCTTTTATCAAGTGGTGGGGATGATTTTAATTGCATTTCTTCGACAAGTGTTGATGAAATATGCTGTGTAATGATGATTTGCATATATAGCTGCATATTTTGTAATGGAAGGCAGAACTCTAGGTTACCTAAGCTCTTAAATGTAAGTCTTCGATGACTCCTCTCTTAGAATGACCGTCTTGGTGTGATGGTTACTTTAGGTAAGGTTTGTCAGTAAACAGAGAAATATTTCCTGACTCGATTTTAAGTCACATGACGACCTGTCGTTGGATCCAAGCTTTTGGTCATCTGACCGAGGCCTTCGTCTGGCTTACCGGTACAGTTAGAGTCATAGTTATACCCATTTCTATGGTGTGATGGATAGCGTATTAGATCATTATTCTCAGTGGGTTTTCTGCAGACCATGAAATCTAATTTCTGGTTGTTTCTGTAAACTTACACCTCAAATATTTTGTCCCATCTCTAATATCAAACTGATGGAGAGCTTCATGTTTGAAATTTTGACTGAAACAAACAGAAATAACCTCTTTGATAACAAAATAAGGATACATGGGCATAATATGCTACCAAACGAAGGAGAAATAAATGGAATTGACCTGTAAGTCAAGTAGTCGCTCATTTACAAAAGGATGCATCTGAAGTTTTAAGAGTATATACTGAGAACGATAACCTAGTTATTGTAAATGCTTAATAACCGCCGATTACGGCTACCCAACAGATAAAAGACCAATTTCTTGTAATTGAATACTGTCTGAAAAATCTATCAATTCATCCCTCAAATATCTTGCTGCTTGGAAATTTCAATTTAAGGCTTTTAAACTGGAATAATGTAGCAAGTGCAATAACAGCAGGTATAATCTCAGGCTGCAGCTCTGATGATCATTCTCAAGCAATAAAATATTGAAACTAATAAATTTGCCATAAGTTAACATAAAGTGGAGCCAACAAGGTTATAAAATACCCTTGATCTTACATTCACGAGTGATGATAATCTTGTACAAAATAAAATAGTGTTGGAGACGGTTAATATCAATAATAATATAATCGAATTTCAGATTAGCAAACTTACGGGTTCTGTTCAGAAAAATACAAGCAGTCATGAACGTACTTGCGTTAAAATTATCTTTAACAACAAGAACAAGAAGTGGAAACCAAAAATCACGTTCCTAACGAAACATATTGGGAAGATGTTCTGATTAACATGGATCCAAAAGGAGTATCTAGAGAGGATTAAATCTGTGGCACTAGAAGAATGCTCAAGGCAATATAAAAAGAAAAGATCTCGGTTAAAATGTGAGAGACGATAACTCTAGAGGCAAAGACGAAGAATGACAGAACATCCCAAGAATGATAGACTATCTGAAGTGCGGTTGAAAACACTGGCTAGACAAAAACAGAATATGAAGAACTCAAATTTAATTATTTTTGTATAGTTCAAGAGAGAAAGAGCTAAAAGCAAATAATGAAATCGAAGGATATCAAAATTACTACTATGCATCTATAAAATTCAAGGCAAAAATTACATGCTAAAATAGCATGGAACTTACCCTGATAAAAACAAAGAAATTAGTGAAATACTAAGATCTCCATATTCCTTTTAGACACAAGGGACACCCACAGCCATTTAAAACAAGGGATGTAGCACGGATTAACAAAGGTGTAAGCAAAGTAGTAACAAAGAACTATAGACCAATAACACTGACATTCAACAATGTAAAATTACTGAAAAGGGTTTTAAGAAGCAAGATCACTAACTACTGTGATTTACAATAAAAGTATACATTATTACAGTAGTATACAGTATTACAGCAGTGTATAATATTAAGGTAGTATACAGTATTGCAGTAGTATAGAGTATTACAGTACTGTTTAGTATTTTGGTAGTATACAGTATTACGGTAGAATACAATATTACGGTACAGGACAGAACAGAGGACTCACAGGTAAGACTCACTAAGGGTGAGCGGGGAGGCGAGGACAGCAGAGGAACAGCTCTGGAGAGGAATGTCTTGAGTTGAAGAAAAAGAGCCGGGGCTTAACCCAGCCACAAAGCACTGTAAAACAGATGTACGAGCGTATAAAAGGCAGGAGAACACTTGCTGACAGTGCAGAGTCTTGAATATATCATGAGGGTGAGGAGAAAGAGGAGAGAGGCAGGAGGATCACTGTAGAGAGGCAACAGGTTCACGATGGTATATGTGATGATTACTTCTGTTTTTCAATACTGGAGCCGTTTTTTTTATTTTTCTGAACAATGTTTTCGTAAGATGGACGATTTTAGTCTTGTTACTGATGACGTTTTCTAGCGTTCCAAGATACAAAACTGTGTCTTAAAGTGTAAAGAAGCTATCAGAAGTTTTAGTAAACTTCACTGTTCCTTGTTGAAGTCGAGAGATCACTTCATACCTTAACACTGACTTGCTCTATGGTGCAGCCATATAGAAGGCCATATTTGCCCGAGTTCTATCTTCTTTATCTTCTGTTGTTTCTTCCGTGTCTTCTTCATCGGGTAATTGTGTTTCTTCAGTATGTTGGCATACTTGAACTGAAGGTTGTGATTGGCTGGGAGCAATTGTGGTGATGGAAGTAGTTGGTGGAATTTCATTGGAGGGATTTGTAGGAGTCTTGTTATTGGTTGGAGATGGTTCTGAGCAAAAGCAGTTGTCAGGTGAAGGAATCATGTCTGCAGGTGGTGCGAAGTTGATGTTTCCTGAAGTAACCTTTAAGTGTATCAGCTGAAGGTGGATAATCAATGAAGATAAAACTTAGCATTTTGTTGAGACTGAAGAATTCATTGACTGTCGTGTTGAAGAATCCAGTATCAGCTACATTTTGCATGTGAATAAACATGAAATAGTAAATTTTAATAGGAACTTACTCAGAGAGTAAGTCGATGGTGGAGGAGAGCATCGGTTGAGTAGCATTGAAAATTTTAGTGGTATCAGCTTGCAATGTTACGATGGTAGCATATGTTAGAAATTTGGTAGATGTTTTTGTTCCTCTTCATTTTTCTTGATTTCTTTCCTCAAAGTTCACTTAGCTGCAAAAGTGCGATGTTCACTCTCGCAGTTCAGGCATTTTGGAGGAGAGGTGGTGGAGCAGGCCTTGAAATCACGCCCATCACAGCCACACAAATCGAACATAATTTTTGCATCCTTGACAAGTACAGTCCTTGGAGAGGCGCAGGTAAGTATAGCAGCCCCATCATGGCGTGATGTGTTGAAATCGTTCAGCTTCAATATGTCTAGAATTAATGTCGTAGTTGTTGAGTTGAGCTGCCATTGTAGCGTCAATTAGTGTAATCTTTAGCACTGAAGATGTATTTGCAATTTTGGTGATGTATTCCACAGTGGCCCAAGAATTCTGATCTTCAATTGGGGTCTTGAGTTCGTCGCTAGATTGGGTTGCTATAAGTTTGTCCAGTGGCTTAATGAAGACAGACCTCTTTGCCCTCAATATTGGAGAAGACAACTTCAGTACTGCTCAATTTTTCAGCATTAAAGTCCTCTTTACAAACGACAATGAATGCATCTTTGAGCTGAAAATAGTATTAAATTTGACCTGTAAGCTACCCATCACAGCAGCTGCAAGAGCTAATTTGGATGAATCATTACCTGTCCCACTACTAGGCTTGATCTTCACACAACTTGAATACATCGTGGAAGAGCACAGACGACTATTATAGAAGATAAAAGTCCCCCTTACTAACGGGGATCGCAGGGAGACTGCAAAGGTGTGTGTCAGATCGTCTGTGTCCTGCCAGGGACCAGCTCAACAGAACAATGAATATTTTTTATTGTTTTTATTACGGAAGTATACAATATTACAGTAGTATACAGTATTACAATAATATCCAGTATTACAGTAGTATACATTATTATTAGTATAGAATATTACAGCTGTATTCAATACTTCAGCGGTATATAACATTATAGTAGTGTTACGGTAGTATACAGTGCTGGTATTCACATTCTCTCTTCTTTCAACATTTTCGGATGTATCTCTCGGGTTATGAACCATGAAACTGCAAAGTTTGTTCAAGGTAATGAGGCTTACACGCTTCCTCTTCTCCCATCCTTTCTCTCTGCCGTTCCACGCCCCTCTTTCTTCTCATTTCCTTATTCCCTACTCTTCTCCCCTATTCAAAGCCTCCCTGTTCAAATACCATTTTATACAGAATAACAAAAGGGGTTCAGAGAGACGGAGGAGAGATAAATTAGCTTGAGAATGACAGTCTCAAAGAAATATTAGTTATTGTTGATTAAAAAAATGATATACACTTGGAGGAATATAAATGGTAGAGAGGATAATGTAGGGAATATATAGAGAGGTTAGGATAAAGTGAGGCAATGGAAGATAAACAGAGAGGAAAGAAGATAAATAGAGAGAAAAGAAGATATAGAGATAGGAAAGAAGATAAAAAGATAAGAGAGAAAAGAGAGAAAGCGAGGGAGTGAAAAAAGACAGAAGGGAGTGATAATGAAGTGAGACTTATTTAGAGTTAAGAAGATAATGAAAGAGAGGAATTGAACAGGAGAGGAAAAGTGAGAAAAAGGAAACGAATGAAGGAAAAGGAAGGGAGGAAACTACAGTGCACCACACAACACTACCAGAGTGCACCACACAACACCACCACAGTATACCACACACCACCACCACAGTGTACCACACAACAACACCACAGTGTACCACACAATACCACCACAGTGCACCACACAACACCACCACAGTGCACCACACAACACCACCATAGTGTACCACACAACACCACCACAGTGTACCAAACAACACCACCACAGTGTACCACACACCACCACCACAGTGTACCACACAACACCACCACAGTGCACCACACAACACCACCACACAACATCACCACAGTATACACACAACACCACCACAGTGTACCACACACCACCACCACAGTGTGCCACACAACACCACCACAGTGCACCACACACCACCACCACAGTGTACCACACACCACCAACACAGTGTACCACACAACACCACCACAGTGAACCACACAACACCACCACAGTGTACCACACACCACCAATACAGTGTACCACACAACACCACCACAGTGTACCACACAACACCACCACAGTGTACCACACAACACCACCACAGTGTACCACACAACACCACCACAGTGAACCACACAACACCAACACAGTGTACCACACAACACCACCACAGTGTACCACACAACACCACCACAGTGCACCACACAACAGTACTCCACACCACACAACACCACCACAGTACTCCACACCACACAACTCCACCGTAATATTCCACACAACAACAGTACTCCACACCACCACAATACACCACAGTACAAAACACCAGCTCCAGCCACACCACACTCCACCATCACCCCACCACATCACATTATACTGTAGCAGCATATTATTACAGTACTACAGCATAATTCTACACTGCAGACAGCATTACGCCTGAAAATCACAAATTCGTCACACTGAGTCATCACTACAAGCACCACAACTCAACACACCACACCACATCAAATTTTAATACAGCACGCCACCACATCACCACCACACCAAAGCCACACCATTTTTTTCCATCTGCAAAAATCTCTACAAAGTCAATCCACACCATTACACCAAAACGCCACACCGCTTACAACTAAGGCAACACCATTACAATGAGTCACTCAACACAACACAGGAAGCCAATAAACAACACCATAATAAACAACACCATAACACAACACGCTGCCACGCCACTCATTATAAATATATAGAGTCACACTATACGCTACAAACCAACGCTACTCGAACCACCACGCTAAACAAGAACAATAACACATTACTCATCCCGTAACACAATACTACAACATAACGCACCACTACACCATTCCAACACCTAATTCACTACACAGTTCCTCCTCACTATAACACTTCTTACCTACCACAATACACAGCCACACATAATGTCACATAACATTACATAACACTATTACAATCACATCATCACGTTACTAATCTCACCACACCAATGAAAATGTCGTTTTGTCTGACTCTAGTTAATTTACTCATATGTTTCTATGTAACTAAATAAGTACCTGTATCTAAATAAGATTGCTAATTATACTGGTAGAGAACATCCCTCAGCATTATACTCCCACACCATAACACTAGGAACCAGTACACTTCTATAAAACTTATACATGGAAATAAATGGTATAAAATACCGACACAATGGCAATATAAACACAAATGCAGTATAATGTGATCCTTTATTGACTACGTTTCGCCCACACAGTGGGCTTTTTCAAGTCACAAACAGAACTACCTGGGGTGGAAGGAACGCGAGTATTTATAGTCCGGCTGAGGTCAGGTGAAGAATGCTGCATCTGATGATGTACCGAGTGGGGTTATAGAGTCTAAAAACTTGGGTAGCTTGGAAAGGAGATTGGATAAGTTTGTGAGCAGACCTTCTACAGTGTTCTTATGTGGGATAGCGATGAAGAAGTTTCTTGGCAAGTGGTTCAGCTATGTTATAGAAGCCACTATTCAAGGGACCTCCAAACACGTATTTCAGAACACCAATACGCAAGCAGGTCTGACGACACAAGGAATGCCTGCGTACAACACCGTAATTCACACAACCACTTGATAAACTACAGAAACTCAAGACTTATCGCCACAGAAGACAACACGCAATACCGAAGAATCCTGGAATCATCACTTATTTCTATATCCGACAACTTCAACCAGAATAGTGGCTTCTATAACATAGCTGAACCACTTGCCAAGAAACTTCTTCATCGCTATCCCACATAAGAACACTGTAGAAGGTCTGTTCACAAGCTTATCCAATCTCCTTTCCAAGCTACCCAAGTTTTTAGACTCTATAACCCCACTCGGTACATCATCAGATGCAGCATTCTTCACCTGACCTCAGCCGGACTATAAATACTCGCGTTCCTTCCACCCCAGGTAGTTCTGTTTGTGACTTGAAAAAGCCCACTGTGTGGGCGAAACGTAGTCAATAAAGGATCACATTATACTGCATTTGTGTTTATATTGCCAAAACTTATACATAGCACAGACCCTACCGCTGTAACACACCGAACATCCCACCACATCTAACAACTCCACTCGACACCACGGACCCCTTTGTAGATGAATGGTTCAGAGAACCGACATGTTGATAATTTAGACACAAGTGCAACTCTTGGGTATCTTTATTGAGGAAACGTTTCGCCACACAGTGGCTTTATCAGTCCATACGTAGGAGAAACTTGAAGAACAGGAGGAGAATGAGGTAATCAGTCCCTCAACCTTGAGTCGATGTGTTCAGTCCATCAATCTTGAATAGAATACGGCATATGAGCGAAGAAGCAGCTTATAAACCGTATGGCAGGAGAGGTGCAGCAGTCATAGGTAGTGTCACATTTGTTCAATGTGGAAGTAGGTCGTGCCCAAGAATTAGGCAAGCGAAGAATTCCTAAGTATTAAGATCCCAAGAAATTGCAGTGTCTGACAGGTTTGTAGATGAATGGTTCAGAGAACCGACATGTTGATAAATTAGACACAAGTGCAACTCTTGGGTATCTTTATTGAGGAAACGTTTCGCCACACAGTGGCTTCATCAGTCCATACGTAGGAGAAACTTGATGAACAGGAGGAGAATGAGGCAACACACCGAACATCCCACAACATCTAACAACTCCACTCGACACACAGACCCCACCGCTGTAACACACCAAACGCCACATCACAGGACATCACAACAGAACACCCGGCACCATTCCACACCACAAAATATTGCCACACTATATACACCACTACCGATAAACTACACCACTCTACCTAGACAGCACCGCACTACACTGCGCACTACACAACACAATATACAACATACAACATTAGAACACCTCTCTACCCATTGCACCATATCACACTATACTGTAAACTCATTTCCATACCATACTATACCACACAAAAATTCACATATCACTTCACGTGAAAAACGAGGAGCCGTAATGGGATTAAAACGAGAACCTCAGTCACCGTAAACTATGTAATAAATGAATTTGTTGGTATGTTATGAAATAAAAAATACACATAAAATGATGTGGTATAAATATATATATTTCAGAAATATGCTTCATGGAAAAAGTATCAAAATGATGAACAAGCTGTTAAATTTAATTAACATTATTAACTCACATTATTAACCTTAACTCACATTAGCTTCCCATATTCCACCACGAAGCTCCATCTTTGGTTAAGTAACTACTTAAGACACTCACACAACCAATACACTCATCCTAAGTTGCTATACCCATGCCATAATATTACTCTGATGCCATAACCCTTCAATTATCTCTAATCTTATGCTTCACCACAAATAAATATTTAAATATTGAAAACTCTTATTTACATACCACTTTAGCCATCTTCAAAAGACAGGCTGTTATATCCATATTTTTCTGTAAGTTCTCCTCCAAATCCACCAAAATTAATCTCTATTCTACTAAATATCTGAGGTTTTCTTATGATGATTAATGTTGGTGTATCAAAAACATGTGTTGGACTGCACAAGACGCTATCACTGAACTTTCGTCTCTCAACACTATCAAATGCAGTACCTAATAAGAAGTCTACTCACTTAAACAGAAATCATTTCCTCCACATCCTACTCCATATCACATCAATTCAATATACGCTACATTAATGCACTACGGCACACCAAAGAACTCCACTGAAGAAGACAACACCACAGAGTCATACCAATACAACAAACTATTATACTACAGCACCGTGCCAAACCACTAAACTCCACCACAGTACACAACACCACAGCATCACACTGTATTACTGTTATAGTAAACTGTTATACAGCACGACTGCACCACTCATCGCAAAACACTTTTAAACTACTGTTTTATTACAGTACACAACACCAGAGTGCATCAAAAAACATGAGACAAAACTCTCAATTTGCTCAACCACATTAGCCACCACATTCCCACACCGCACCGAACGTCGCACCTCCACTCACCCCACCACTACATACCTCATCTAAACATCATCAAGTAACAACACCCATAGCAGTAGATCACATACCACACCAGCAGTCACAAAACTCTAAACTAAATAAATCACACCACACTATATTACAACAAAAGACCAACCCCGCACAACACCACCACAAATTTACACCACGCAGCACGACCACAAGCCACTCCACAATACCTAACCATGTCAGAAAATTATACACAGACCAACCAAAGAACATACCACCACACGACACTACATACAGCTTCACCACACCACTAATTCTCGAACCACAATACATACGCCTAACACTACACCCAGTCAGTAACGTACACTACCTAATCAAAGAGCATCCTCGACACCACCCAACACTTCAATTAGGCACTTGCAGACTTTAGCTTGAATATTGCAATCCTGCACACTGAAAAGCCCTCTTCAATGCAGACTAAAATGCAATTTGCAGATTTTACAGAAATTGGTTACTGCTTATATAAATTAACCTTTCAAATTTACTCCCTGGAGAGATATTTTTCTTTTGCCCCCGACGCTGCTAGTTTATTGTACACATCATATCCATCCTATGGGCGGAAGCGAAAAATCATATGACCTAGGAACTAGGCCCCAAAAGGGCTTTCATGAATACAACCGGATTTATTTCTACATTTCACTTATCTGTTACAAGCAAATTTGGGGAAATTTGTGTTCAAGATAGTATTCAAGATAGTGACTATAGGGCTGGCCACAATTTACATTTGGCTTGATCATCATCTGTGTGTCTGCTAAACACCCAGAAGTACTTGTAACGAAGCTTGAGGCAGGCTACTACAACATCAGTCATCTTGTTCACATAGCTACTCCATGAACGTTCTTACCTACGTTCATGTTAGCATAGTGATTTATAGATCTACTTAGGCTTCTGACTGCATTCCTATAACATTCAGCTTCATTATTTCTCTCCTAATATTTTTCTAGAGGCTAGACACATATACACCAATGTTATATTCTACATTTTACATCAGGGTACTTTTCTTGTCTTATCAATGTATCAACTTTATCATGAAGGAGTAATCCAATGTGTAATGGAATCCGTAACAATTTTACATTAATTCGTTATTCCCGGATTTTTGAGTATCTATTCGTGGTTTCTCTAATGACCAAGTTGTTAGTCATATTCACTGAAGTCATTTCAATGGAGTTCGTGTGATATCAAGAATATCTTCCAATAGGCTTTAAACTTTTAGTGCTAGTGTTTTTATCTGAATTAAAGAGTCGTGTTGTTTTCGGGATGCATTAGTCCCAATTCGTCAAATTTATTAAATAAATTATGATACCGATTTCTATTTATTAGTTAAAGAATGCCCCTCCAGTCATTTTCAGAAAATGAATACTGGTGCATTGGATAAGAAGGATGACATGGTATAAGATTATAGGTATAATTTTACTGTTTCTAATTTTTTTTATAAAAGTTGGAATCGTTAGATTTCTATTAATAACAGAATAATATTTTAACGACTAAAAGACACATTACTGTGACTGGGACAACGTATTGATGTTCACGGAGTCTAGGCCATTTCCTGCTTCTCTTGTTCTTTCTAATACCTTGGAGAAACTGGCAGCTCTCTTTTTGGCTTAAAATGCACAAAAGGAGCTTTAGCATTGACAACAGTAACAAAGCTCAGTTCTGACATAGATATCGGAAGTCATTACATTAACTGGACCTCTTCCAAAACTAAATAACAAAAAAAGGCACAATACCGTGACTGGAACGATACACAAATAACCCGCACATAGAAGAGAGGAGCTTACGACGACGTTTCGGTCCGACTAGGACCATTTACAAAGTCACACTAACCAGAAGTGGAGCAGGACGGCTATATATAGGCAGGAAGAGGTAATGGTGGTAGTAGTAGTAGTAGTAGTGGTAGTAGTAGTAGTACTAGCAGTAGTATTAGTAGTAGTAGTAGTAGTAGTAGTAGTAGTAGTAGTGGTGGTAGTAGTAGTAGCAGTAGTGGTGGTAGTGGGGAAATAAGGAAGAGGAGCCAGTCAAATACAAAGATAGGGGAGCACTGCAAGGGAGCTAGGTGCTCACAGAGGGAGAGCAAGTGCACAGAGGTGGGGGGAAGGGGAAGTGATGAAATAAATAATGAAGGAACAGAAACACGCGACAGAAGAAAGAAAGACAAAAAAAGGAAAGAGGAAAGGGGAAAAGGGAAAAGAAGAAAAAATGAGGAATGAGGTTAAGTCACGGGTGTTCTGAAGTTTGGAGCATTTTACAATGTAGTGGGAGAGGAAGGCATCTACAGAGACGAAGCCAGGACTAAGATTCATACAAGGAAAGTTGTGTATTAGAGAGGATTCAACTAGACGGCGACTGTTAGAGTTGGAAGTAGGGAAGACAGTTTCAGCGGAAGACCAGTCTACCCTTCCTTTAGCATTCATCGACGCCCTCCTGTTGAAGCATCCCTTACACACAACATTCCTAATATGAATCTAAGTCCTGGCTTAGTCTCTGTAGATGCCTTACTTTTTCATTACTGTGTCAAATGTGCTAACTTAAGAACATAAGAAAGAAGGAACACTGCAACAGGCCTACTGATCTTTGCAAAGCAGGTTCATGCCACCTCCCAGCTTAGAACAATGACCACCTAGTCAGGTCACTTCATCTTTAGGAAGGAGCACGGCATCATACCTGGTAGCACAAGCTAGTCAGGTCCAACTCACACCCACCCACACCCACTCATGTATTTATCCAACCTATTTTTAAAACTACATAAGGTCTTAGCTTCTATGACGGTACTCGGGAGTTTGTTCCACTAATCCACAACTCTATTACCTAATCAGTGTTTTCCTATTTCCTTCCTGAATCTGAACTTTTCTAACTTAAAATCATTGCTGCGAGTCCTGTCTTGGCTGGAAATTTTCAGCACGCTATTTACATCCCCTTTATTTATTCCTGTTTTCCATTTATACACTTCAATCATATCCTCCCTTAATTCTACGCCTTTCTAGAGAGTGCAGATTCAGGGCCCTCAGTCTATCCTCATAGGGAAGATTTCTGATACATTGGATCAGCTTTGTCATCCTCCTCTCTACGTTTTCCAGTGCATTTATATCCATTCTGTAATATGGTGACCAGAAGTGTGCACCATAATCTAAATGAGACCTAACCAAAGATATATAGAGTTGAAGAACAACCTGAGGACTTCTATTATTTATACTTCTTGATATGAAGCCAAGGATTCTGTTAGATGTATTACGAACACTTATGCTCTGTTGTCTTGGTTTCAGATTACTGATAACCAGAACTACTAAATCCTTTTCGCAGTCAGCAGTATTAAGATCTACACTATTCATGCAACATATGGGAATCTTTATTGAAGAAACGTTCCGCCACACAGTAGTTTCATCAGTCTAATACAAAACAGGACGGTATAAGGAGAGGAGGAGTTTGAGGTAAGCAGTCCCTCAGCCTGGAGTCTATGTGTTCAGTCCATCAATCTTGTAGACAGTACAGCACAGGGCCGCAGCAGTGGCTTATATACTGTAGTCATGTGAGACGAAGCACGAGGAAGCGGGGTCATAGTGGAACCATCCACTAGTCTAAGTAGGTCTTCGCCTAAAGATTCGACAAGTTGAAAAATTTTTTGTGTCAAGACCCCAATGATGATGCAGCGTCTGACAGATGTGATGAATGGTTCTGAAAACAGAGAAATTGAAGAACTGAGGCACTTATGCTACATATGGGAATCCTTGTATGAGACTGATGATGCCACTGTGTGGCAAAAGGTTTCATCAGTAAAGATTCCCATATGTTGCATAAGTATCTCAATTCTTCAACTTGTCGGTTTCAAAACAATTCATCACTACACTATTCAGTTTATAAGTGGCATGGTTATTGTCCTGTCCAACATTTAGAACTTTGCATTTGTCTATATTAAACTGCATCTGCCACTTCTTCGACCACTGCATCAGTCTATTCAAATCATCCTGGAGTGCACTAATGTCCTTATTAGAATGAATTGGACGGCCTATTTGTAAACAACAACGAGCCCAGCACTGATCCTTGCGACACACCACTTGTGACGTGCCTCCATACTGATTTCTCCCCATTTATGCAAACTCTCTGCTGCCTCTTTGTCAACCATGCCTCTACCCTGGAAAAAATTTCTCCTCCTCTTCCGTGTGCCTTAAGTTTCCTCAATAGCTTCTGACGTGGAACTCTGTGGAAAGCCTTACTGAAGTCCAAATAAACAATATCATATTAATTACTATGATCTAGCGCCTCAGACACCTTAGTGAGAAAAGTTAGTAAATTCGTAAGACAGGAACGCCCTTTAGTAAAACCGTGTTGAAATTCATTTACGAATTTATGCCTTTCAAGATGGCTACGAATTGCTTCGGCAATTATTGATTCTATAAACTTTCCCACTATGGAGGTAAGGCTTATTGGTCTATAATTCGAAGCCAAGGACCTGTCACCTGCCTAGTAAATAGGTATTACATTTGCCATTTTCCACTTATCTGGTACTATGCCAGTTTGTAGTGATATGTTGAAAAGATTAGCGTAAGGTTTGCTAAGTTTCTCTCTCTTTACATTCCTTTAACACCCTTGCAAACAGTTCATCAGGGACCTGGGGATTTTTTAGGTTTTAATTTCTCTATTTGTCTGAGGACCATGTCACTAGTTACCTCAATCGTGCATAGATTATTATCGTCCTGTTCTACATAATTTATAATTTCTGAAATATCGGTAGTATCTCCCAGAGTAAAAACTGAGAGGAAGTAAGTATTGAAAATTTCACACATATCCTTATCACTGTCAGTGATCTGACCAGAGTTACTTCTGTATACCTGAAAGAACCCTTTTGAGTTAGCTTTCGAATCCCTTGCTACCTTAGCCTAATAATCCCTTTTTCCACTCGTGACTTGAACTGATCTTCATTTGCTCCTCTCCTTATCATTTCACCTTTCCTATATTTGTACTGCCTTTCCTGTTTTCTGCCTAGATGTGTTCTGTCCTAAAAGAGTTTTGTCTAGAAGGGGATTTTATCCTACTCTCGTGTATCATTTGCTCTCCTTCAATGCTCCTTTTTCTCTTGTTCGTATAAACTACCTCAACTAGTATTGCTATTACTATTTCTTTGGTAAGTAAGGGGCTGTAACTCGCTATGGCTCGACTTGCAATGGCTTGGCAGAAAGTAGGAGTTCTTACCCCACAAAAATTCTATAAAATATTAAATTTTGCCATTTTTTCGGGAAATTGGGACCTATTACGTTATGGTACTGGCCACCCGATCACGCTATGACGCGAATTCCAATTCTTCGGATCAAGACTGTGTCAGCAGGAGCAAGTTCCCTACTTGACAAAGTTCCTGGAGAGCGAAACGTTGCCACAATAAAATATCACATTAGTTGTACTTGTGTACTTTTACCAATCATACATTGTCTTTAATTTACCAACATTATTACAAGATCCCTACCTAGAGGTGGTTATCTCAGGGCGGTTCAGAGTGGTGTAGCTCCATTTCCAAGTATCAAGATTTTTCCCCTTCATTTGTAATCGTGAAGTGAATCCATTTCCTTGCATCAAGACCGCATAATGAAGATTTTTTTTATTTCCTTAGTGTCGAGTAACTGAAATGTGGAGTTTCGTATCCTGAGATTTTCAGACTGTAATGAACAATTTTGACATACTCGTAAGGGTTATTGTACCAAAGATGTTACAGCTCTTGGTCCCATGGGGTAACAAGCGCTACAAATCCTAACCCTTTATGAGTTATAATACAAGCTACAACTCTGGGTCCAACATTTTAGAGGTTGACACTTTTTTGACACTATCGAATATTTAGTAAAAAACTAAAAACACTATATCATGATTTACAATTTATTTATTCAAGAAATACAATTTATACAACGATGGAAAAAAAAAGCATACAAGAGAATACTATACACAAGGCTTCAATATTCAGTTTAGGGTGACCAGCGTTTATTATTCTTACTCCCCTTGTCATTAATACAATACACAAAGCTTCATCAACAATACATTGCTTACAATTTCAAACAGTTCATGAACAATTCTGGAAGAGGTGAACAGTTTACATTCTTTGAGAGTTAAATATACAACATTACATTTTTATGTACAATAGTGATGTTTTTTTAATATATACATAGGCAACCTGGTTTAATGTTCTTCGTTTTGGAGGCTGGATGTCAAGTACATCACATCACTGACATATCATGTCGATACAACAACACTTTCATATATTATTATGACACTTTTCACAGCAATAACAAGTTATAACACTTCACTGATTACAAACTCTCGTCTTGTCGTAACATCACAAAGATATACCGTCATTACTGAGTAATAACGACAACACTACAGAGTTACAACACTTTGTCACAACACAATCAAGTTAGTACAACACTAGCGCTAACAAAACAGGTTTTAACAATAGTTATCACAACACTACATATTGTCACAACAGGATATCATAACATACAGTAAGATATTATAACACTTTTCAAGGTAGTACATAAGAAGGGTTAATACAACAGATTATATCAAATAACCCGCACACGGGAGAGTAGCTTACGACGACGTGTCGGTCTGAATTGGACCATTTACAAAGACACACTGTGTGACTTCGGAAATGTTCCAAGTTGATCCGAAACATTGTGGTAAGCTCCTCTCTCCCATGTGCGGGTTATTTGTGTATTGTTCCAGTCACGGTATTGTGTCTTTTTTTTTTGTTATTTAGATTATATCAATAATTATCACAACAATGATTTCGCAGAGACTGAGTTAGCGAGTTAAATACTTTCAATAGGAGTAACTACCTCTCCTCACAGCCAGCCCATTATTTCAACTACTAGTCAAATTCACCTCTTAGTAAATCCATGCTTCATCACTTGACGTGTCTCGCTCTCTCTATAGAAATCCCAGGTTAAATAATAATACCCTATAAGCCACTGCAGAGAGAGAGAGAGAGAGAGAGAGAGGGAATTGCAGGCTCTACGCTATGTCTCCTCAGTGATTACCTTCACGGTAGATCTCTAAGTGTAGTTCTCAATGTAATGGAATCAGCAAGACATCCTATTGGGGCAAGTGTTCCACAAGGAAGCGTGCTGGGTCCATTGTTATGGAATGTCTACTTCAACGACCTTCTTCATCTCATCCCAGAATCACATGCATATGCAGATGACTGTACACTGACATTCACTTATCCAAGAGAAGAAATGCCAGCTGCTCTAAGCTACATCAATCACCAGCTGAGAGCTATATCAGCTTGGGGAAATAGATGGCAAGTAACATTTGCACCTGAGAAAACGCAAATGATGATCATCTCTAGGAACCATGATGGTAATGCTGGTGCAGTAGTAAGGATGAATGGGAGGATGTTGGCACCTGGAGAAGAAGTTGATATCCTTGGGGTGAAATTTGACTACAAACTAACCATGAAGAACCACGTTGTAAATCTTGCAAACAAGGCAGCCAGGAAGCTTACAGCACTTCGCCGTATCTCCCATCTGCTTGACAGTAGGGGTTGCAAGATCCTGTACGAGGCACAAGTACGCTCACACCTTGAGTATGCTCCACTTTCTTGGTTTGCCTGCCCCCCCCTCTCATCTGCGACTGCTTGACAGAGTAGAGAACAGAGCAAGACGTCTCATCTCTCGCCTGGACCCATCCTGGATAGATCTGTCATTTCAGCAGAGCCTTCAACATAGGAGGGATGTGGGTGGCCTTACTGTTATGTACAAGGCCAATATTGTCAAAATACCACACTTGGATCCACTTCGAGGACAGCGTGAAACAAGCTTTTATGCCACAAGACGGGCAGAAAGCAGCAATTTCACTCTGGCTGTACCCTTCTCCAGAACATCACTCCATCTGAGATCATACATACCCAGGATGACTCGAGTATGGAACACATTCGTTCAGCATAATGATGTCATGATGTCAACGAGATAAAGTCAGTTGATCAAATGAAAATGCTGGCCCACAGATGGCTCCAACTTCATCCTGTCCCGTACTTGTATGTCTCATAACAATAAAAATGCTTTCAAATGAGCTGATGTAGGTAACAGCTCTTAGCTTGCCAATAAAGTTAGGAATCCTTAACCTGTAAATAGCTGCCAATAAAGCTAGGGATCCTTAACCTTGTCAAACCCTGTGTAAAAAAAAAAAAAAAAAAAAAAAAAAGAGAGAGAGAGAGAGAGAGAGAGAGAGAGAGACGAGGGATCGAATTAATATTAATTCTCAGAAAGACACAATCGAATATTATATAAACATTCTCAACCCCTAACGATTCTATATTCCATTAAAAATCTAGGAGACAATAGAATTGGAGAGTGGGGTGGGTGTGCCAGACGTGATATGTATACGAGATTAAGTAAGATACAAACTAGGGTAGGCAGTCATGACAGCAAAATACTATTAATCACTTAGGATAAAAACACACCCCAGCTCATCCGTCAGACGGGTGTCTGATGGATGTGTGTGTGATAAAGCAACACAAACTAGGGTAGCCAAAACTAATTCACAAGCAGTAACAAGCAGACAATAGAGCCTGTTCCAGGCCACTTGTGTGGTATTAGACAAGCTACAAATCCTGGGTCCATGTTTTTCAAGATGCTACAGCTCTTGGTCCCAAAGGTAAGCTCCAGACATAGGTTATAAGTCTTGCAAGGGTAAACATGATAAATTACTATGTTTACCCAAAGCTAAAGTGAGTTATTTTCAATGAGTTCCATAGTTAAGTCTCCAGGCCTTGTTACAGCTTCTAAGTCTCCCCCAAATTGGGTAACAAACATTATAGCTCCTGACCCATTATTAATCTGAGAAATCCATATATGAAACCAATGGTTCTCTCTTTAACTCTCTGTGTAAATCCCTACAATTTAGACTGAATATAAGAACATAAGAACATAAGAATGTAGGAACACTGCAGAAGGCCTACTGGCCCATACGAGGCAGGTCCTTATCAAAACGATCTCTACCTAAAGCCACCCAAGAAATAACTCCCGTACCAAATGACACCAATCAAACCCAGCCCCTCCCACTCATATATTGGTCCAGTCTCTTCTTAAAGCTACCCAAGGTCTTAGCCTCTATCACCCCACTGGGAAGACTGTTCCACGCATCTACAACTCTGTTAGAAAACCAGTACTTACCTATGTCCTTTCTAAATCTAAATTTATCCAACTTAAATCCATTATTCCTGGTTCTTACCTGGTTCGACACCCTCAGTACTTTATTAATGTCTCCCTTGTTTATGCCCGTCATCCACTTATACACTTCAATAATATCTCCCCTTATTCTACGCCTCTCCAGAATCTGTGTTTTTATACAGCAATCGCACATCATGTCCATAATATAACATTAGCACTTTATACCAAAAAATTATACAGTCATTTTTGCAATCTCAAGAATCTGGAAAAAAAACGAGGTAGAGAAGTTTATTAATCATTAAATTTTGGCTTGGTGAGTGAACGAATGTCTCCATCTTAATCCAACTGCATCTTTGTGTTCTCACAATTTATATATCTATGTGTATCTCCAGACTTTGTTTTATTAAGCAATAATTTTCCATAGACGGTATTATTAGTCAAATTGAATGCTTTTTGTTGTACTGGGACATTGTAGCAGCTCTGTGTTGTATGTTTGTTCTGACCAATGGTTATATACATCGTTGATCTTTTCTACCTTTAACGCGATATCCAGAAATAAGTGGAGAACAAAGAGGCTGGAACAATACACAAATAACCCGCACACAGGAGAGAGGACCTTTGTAAATGGTCCGACTTGGACCATTTACAGAGTCACACTAACAGAAAAGAGAAATGGAGCCCGTGTATAAATAGACCATAGTTAAACAAAGTTGGAATAGTGGGATTCAATGCAATAACTGGAGAATGCATATTCTGATCGGCTTTTAACTTTCAATGTTTATGTATCTCTTACGTATAGGAAAGTTTGAAATATTTGTGGGTACTTTAGCTTTTAATGGGATTATTTTATTAACTATAACACAGGAATATTATAGCTACTTTCTCGGACCCTTAACACATCAAATTCTCAGTTGAAAAAAAAAACATGAGACCAACGCAGTTCCCTTTATCAGTTTAAATATTTTTTTACAAATACTGAATTTAAAATATGTTAAGGTATATGAGTATGCAACAAAAACACATTTATGTATACATCAGGAAACATATGCATATACATTCGTATGCAAAAGTGAACACACACATACTCATATATACATATGCTCTCTTTTAGAGTATATATACATTTTGCTGCTTCATAAATTTTTGGCTGCCTCAGACCATCGGTTTCTGCCTCAGGTAGCGGCAGCCGCTTTATGACAAACATTGTTAACATGAAATGCGGAACAACCAATACACATCTTGATATATTATGGCCACTCACATCTATGGGTTAGTTAACATCTCTGGGTTAGTTAACATCTCTGGGTTAGTTCACATCTCTGGGTTAGTTAACATCTCTGAGCTAGTTCACCTCTCTGGGTTAGTTCACATCTCTGGGTTAGTTAACATCTCTGAGTTAGTTCACCTCTCTGGGTTAGTTTACATCTCTGGGTTAGTTCACATCTATGGGTTAGTTCACATCTCTGGGTTAGTTTACATCTCTGGGTTAGTGCACTTCTCTGGGTTAGTTCACATCTCTGGGTTAGTTCACCTCTCTGGGTTAGTTCACATCTCTGGGTTAGTGCACCTCTCTGGGTTAGTCCACATCTCTGGGTTAGTTAACATCTCTGGGTTAGTTCACATCTCTGGGTTAGTTAACATCTCTGGGTTAGTTCACATCTCTGGGTTAGTTAACATCTCTGGGTTAGTTCACATCTCTGGGTTAGTTAACATCTCTGGGTTAGTTCACATCTCTGGGTTAGTTCAAATCTCTGGGTTAGTTCACATCTCTGGGTTAGTTCACATCTCTGGGATAGTTAACATCTCTGGGTTAGTTCACATCTCTGGGTTAGTTCACATCTCTGGGATAGTTCACATCTCTGGGTTAGTTCACATCTCTGGGTTAGTTAACATCTCTGGGTTATTTCACATCTCTGGGTTAGTTCACATCTCTGGGTTAGTTCACATCTCTGGGTTAGTTAACATCTCTGGGTTAGTTCATATCTCTGGGTTAGTTCACATCTCTGGGTTAGTTCACATCTCTGGGTTAGTTCACATCTCTGGGTTAGTTCACATCTCTGGGTTAGTTCACATCTCTGGGTTAGTTCACATCTCTGGGTTAGTCCACATCTCTGGGTTAGTTCACATCTCTGGGTTAGTTCAAATCTCTGGGTTAGTTCACATCTCTGGGTTAGTTAACATCTCTGTGCTAGTTCACCTCTCTGGGTTAGTTTACATCTCTGGGTTAGTTCACATCTCTGGGTTAGTTAACATCTCTGGGTTAGTTCACATCTCTGGGTTAGTTCACATCTCTGGGTTATTCAACATCTATGAGCTAGTTCACCTCTCTGGGTTAGTTCACATCTCTGGGTTAGTTCACATCTATGGGTTACTTAACATCTCTGAGTTAGTTCACCTCTCTGGGTTAGTTTACATCTCTGGGTTAGTTCACATCTATGGGATAGTTCACATCTCTGGGTTAGTTAACATCTCTGAGTTAGTTCACCTCTCTGGGTTAGTTCACATCTATGGGTTAGTTCACATCTCTGGGTTAGTTTACATCTCTGGGTTAGTGCACCTGTCTGGGTTAGTTCACATCTCTGGGTTAGTGCACTTCTCTGGGTTAGTTTACATCTCTGGGTTAGTTCACCTCTATGGGTTAGTTCACATCTCTGGGTTAGTGCACCTCTCTGGGTTAGTTCACATATCTGGGTTAGTTCAACTCTTTGGGTTAGTTCACATCTCTGGGTTACTTCACATCTCTGGGTTAGTTAACATCTCAGGGTTAGTTTACATATCTGCCTTAGTTCACATCTCTGGGTTAGTTCACATCTCTGGGTTAGTTCACCTCTCTGGGTTAGTTCACATCTCTGGGTTAGTTCACCTCTCTGGGTTAGTTTACATCTCTGGGTTAGTTAACATCTCTGGGTTAGTTCACATCTCTGGGATAGTTAACATCTCTCGGTTAGTTTACATCTCTGGGTTAGTTTACATCTCTGGGTTAGTTCACATCTCTGGGTTAGTTCACATCTCTGGGTTAATTCACATCTCTGTGTTAGTTCACATCTCTAGGTTAGTTCACATCTCTGGGTTAGTTTACATATCTGGGTTAGTTTACATCTCTGGGTTAGTTCACATCTCTGAGTTAGTTCACATCTCTGGGTTAGTTCACATCACTAGGTTAGTTCACATTTCAAGATTAGTTTACATCTCTGGGTTAGTTCATATATCTGGGTTAGTTCACATCTCTGGGTTAGTTCACATCTCTGGGTTAGTTCACATCTCTGGGTTAGTTAACATCTCTGGCTTAGTTCACATCTCTGGGTTAGTTCACATATCTGGGTTAGTTCACATCTCTGGGTTAGTTCACATCTCTGGGTTAGTTCACATCTCTGGGTTAGTTCACATCTCTGGGTTAGTTCACATCTCTGGGTTAGTTCACATCTCTGGGTTAGTTAACATCTCTGGGTTAGTTCACATCTCTGGGTTAGTTCACATCTCTGCGTTAGTTCACATCTCTGGGTTAGTTAACATCTCTGGGTTAGTTCATATCTCTGGGTTAGTTCACATCTCTGGGTTAGTTCACATCTCTGGGTTAGTTCACATCTCTTGGTTAGTTCACATCTCTGGGTTAGTTCACATCTCTGGGTTAGTTCACATCTCTGGGTTAGTTCACATCTCTGGGTTAGTTCACATCTCTGTGTTAGTTCAAATCTCTGGGTTAGTTCACATCTCTGGGTTAGTTAACATCTCTGTGCTAGTTCACCTCTCTGGGTTAGTTTACATCTCTGGGTTAGTTCACATCTCTGGGTTAGTTAACATCTCTGGGTTAGTTCACATCTCCGGGTTAGTTCACATCTCTGGGTTAGTTAACATCTATGAGCTAGTTCACCTCTCTGGGTTAGTTCACATCTCTGGGTTAGTTCACATCTATGGGTTACTTAACATCTCTGAGTTAGTTCACCTCTCTGGGTTAGTTTACATCTCTGGCTTAGTTCACATCTATGGGTTAGTTCACATCTCTGGGTTAGTTTACATCTCTGGGTTAGTGCACCTGTCTGGGTTAGTTCACATCTCTGGGTGAGTGCACTTCTCTGGGTTAGTTTACATCTCTGGGTTAGTTCACCTCTCTGGGTTAGTTTACATCTCTGGGTTAGTGCACCTCTCTGGGTTAGTTCACATCTCTGGGTTAGTTCAACTCTTTGGGTTAGTTCACATCTCTGGGTTAGTTCACATCTCTGGGTTAGTTAACATCTCAGGGTTAGTTTACATATCTGCCTTAGTTCACATCTCTGGGTTAGTTCACATCTCTGGGTTAGTTCACCTCTCTAGGTTAGTTCACATCTCTGGGTTAGTTAACCTATCTGGGTTAGTTTACATCTCTGGGTTAGTTTACATCTCTGGGTTAGTTCACATCTCTGGGTTAGTTCACATCTCTCGGTTAGTTTACATCTCTGGGTTAGTTTACATCTCTGGGTTAGTTCACATCTCTGTGTTAGTTCACATCTCTGGGTTAGTTCACATCTCTGTGTTAGTTCACATCTCTAGGTTAGTTCACATCTCTGGGTTAGTTTACATCTCTGGATTAGTTTACATCTCTGGGTTAGTTCACATCTCTGAGTTAGTTCACATCTCTGGGTTAGTTCACATCACTAGGTTAGTTCACATTTCAAGGTTAGTTTACATCTCTGGGTTAGTTCATATATCTGGGTTAGTTCACATCTCTGGGTTAGTTAACATCTCTGGGTTAGTTCACATCTCTGGGATAGTTCACATCTCTGGGTTAGTTCATATCTAGCTTGGTTCATATCTTAGGGTTAGTTTACATCTCTGGGTTAGTTCACATCTCTGGGTTAGTTCACATCTCTGGGTTAGTTCACATCTCAGGGTTAGTTCACATCTCTAGGTTAGTTCACATCTCTGGGTTAGTTTACATCTCTGGATTAGTTCACATCTCTGAGAAAGTTCATTTCTCTGGGTTAGTTTACATCTCCGGGTTAGTTCACATCTCTGGGTTAGTTCACATCTCTGGGATACTTTACATCTCCGGGTTAGTTCACATCTCTGGGTTAGTTTACACCTCCGGGTTAGTTCACATATCTGGGTTAGATTACATCTCGGGGATATTAACATCTCTAGGTTAGTTCACATCTCTGGGCTAGTTTACATCTCAGGGTTAGTAAACATTTCTGGGTTAGTTCACATCTCTGGGTTAGTTAACATCTCTTGGTTAGTTCACATCTCAGGGTTAGTTCACATCTCTGGGTTAGTTCACATCTCTGGGTTAGTTCACATCTCTGTCGTTACCGTCAAATTACCGCCCAATAAGCCTGACCTCAATTGTAGGCAAATTACTAGAGTCAATTATAGCTGAGATTATAAGAAGCTATCTCGATAAGCATAGCTTGATTAACGATACTCAGCATGGATTCACAAGAGGCCGGTCTTGTCTAACTAATTTATTAACTTTCTTCAGTAAAGCTTTTGAGGCTGTTGACCACAATAAAGAATTTGATATTATTTACTTAGATTTTAGTAAGGCTTTTGATAGAGTTCCGCACCATAGACTGTTAAAGAAAGTGGCAGCTCATGGCATTGGGGGAAAAGTGCTCTCGTGGATCGAGTCATGGCTCACTGACAGGAAGCAGAGAGTGTCCATAAATGGGGTTAAATCCGAGTGGGGATCTGTAACAAGTGGCGTTCCACAGGGATCAGTCTTGGGCCCGTTGTTGTTTATAATATATATCAATGATCTTGATGAGGGAATTACTAGTGATATGAGCAAATTCGCCGATGACACAAAGATAGGTAGGATAATTGATTCAAACGTAGATGTTAGGGAACTTCAGGAGGATTTAAACAAACTCTATTCTTCGTCAGAAAAGTGGCAGATGCAGTTCAATGTAGATAAATGCAAGGTTCTGAAGCTTGGGAGTGCCCATAACCCTAGTACTTATAAATTAAATGATGTAGAACTTAGCCATACAGATTGCGAAAAGGACTTGGGGGTTATGGTGAGCAGCAACCTTAAACCAAGACAGCAATGCCTAAGCGTACGTAATAAGGCAAATAGATTACTGGGATTTATATCAAGAAGTGTAAGCAACAGAAGTCCAGAGGTCATACTGCAGCTTTATACATCATTAGTAAGGCCTCACCTTGATTATGCAGCTCAGTTCTGGTCTCCGTATTACAAAATGGACATAAATTCGTTAGAAAACATTCAGCGTAGGATGACTAAATTAATACATAGCATCAGAAATCTTCCTTATGAAGAAAGATTGAAGACTCTTAAGTTACATTCACTTGTTAGACGAAGAATGAGGGGAGACCTGATCGAAGTGTATAAGTGGAAGATAGGTATTAATAAAGGGGATATTAATAAGGTCTTGAGGATGTCTCTCCAAGAGAGAACGCGCAGTAATGGATTTAAATTAGATAAGTTTAGATTTAGAAAGGACATAGGAAAGTATTGGTTTGGAAATAGGGTAGTTGATGAGTGGAACAGTCTACCTAGTTGGGTTATTGAGGCTAGGACTTTGGGTAGTTTCAAATCTAGGCTGGATAAGTACATGAGTGGGAGGGGTTGGATTTGAGTGGGACTTTCACATCAGAGCTTATTTCTTGGGTGGCATTGAAAATTGGGTTGGGCAAATGTTTTGTTAGTGGGATGAATTGTAAAGGACCTGCCTAGTATGGGCCAGCAGGCCTCCTGCAGTGTTCCTCCTTTCTTATGTTCTTATGTTCTGAGTTAGTTAACATCTCTGGGTTAGTTAACATCTCTGGGTTAGTTCACATTTCTGGGTTAGTTCACATCTCTGGGTTAGTTCACATCTCTAGGTTAGTTCACATCTCTGGGTTAGTTTATATCTCTGGATTAGTTTACATCTCTGGGTTAGTTCACATATCTGAGTTAGTTCACATCTCTGGGTTAGTTCACATCACTAGGTTAGTTCACATTTCAAGGTTAGTTTACATCTCTGGGTTAGTTCATATATCTGGGTTAGTTCACATCCCTGGGTTAGTTCACTTCTCAGGGTTAGTTTACATGTGTGGGTTAGTTAACATCTCTGGGTTAGTTCACATCTCTGGGATAGTTCACATCTCTGGGTTAGTTCATATATAGCTTAGTTCATATCTTTTTGGGTTAGTTTACATCTCTGGGTTAGTTCACATCTCTGGGTTAGTTCACATCTCTGGGTTAGTTCACATCTCAGGGTTAGTTCACATCTCTAGGTTAGTTCACATCTCTGGGTTAGTTTACATCTCTGGATTAGTTCACATCTCTGAGAAAGTTCATTTCTCTGGGTTAGTTTACATCTCCGGGTTAGTTCACATCTCTGGGTTACTTCACATCTCTGGGATAGTTTACATCTCCGGGTTAGTTCACATCTCTGGGTTAGTTTACACCACCGGGTTAGTTCACATATCTGGGTTAGCTTACATCTCGGGGATATTAACATCTCTAGGTTAGTTCACATCTCTGGGCTAGTTTACATCTCAGGGTTAGTAAACATTTCTGGGTTAGTTCACATCTCTGGGTTAGTTTACATCTCTGGGTTAGTTTACATCTCTGGGTTAGTTTACATCTCTGGGTTAGTTTACATCTCAGGGTTAGTTTACATCTCTGGGTTAGTTTACATCTCTGGGTTAGTTTACATCTCTGGGTTAGTTTACATCTCTGGGTTAGTTTACATCTCTGGGTTAGTTCACATCTCTGGGTTAGTTTACATCTCTGGGTTAGTTCACATCTCTAGGTTAGTTCACATCTCTGGGTTAGTTCACATCTCTGGGTTAGTTCACATCTCTGGGTTAGTTTACATCTTTAGGTTAGTTTACATCTACCGGTTAGTTCACATCTCTGGGTTAGTTTACATCTCTAGGATAGTTTACATCTCTGGGTTAATTCACATCTCTGGGTTAGTTCACATCTCTAGGTTAGTTCACATCTCTGGGTTAGTTCACATCTCTGGGTTAGTTCACATCTCTGGGTTAGTTCACATCTCAGGGTTAGTTCACATCTCTGGGTTAGTTCACATCTCTGGGTTAGTTCACATCTCTGAGTTAGTTTACATCTCTGGGTTAGTTAACATCTCTGGGTTAGTTCACATCTCTGGGTTAGTTCACATCTCTGGGTTAGTTCACATCTCTAGGTTAGTTCACATCTCTGGGTTAGTTCACATCTCCGGGTTAGTTCACATCTCTGGTTTAGTTCACATCTCTGGGTTAGTTCACATCTCTAGGTTAGTTCACATTTTTGGGTTAGTTTACATCTCTGGGTTAATTCACATCTCTGGGTTAGTTCACATCTCTGGGTTAGTTCACATCTCTAGGTTAGTTCACATTTTTGGGTTAGTTTACATCTCTGGGTTAATTCACATCTCTGGGTTAGTTCACATCTCTCGGTTAGTTCACATCTCTCGGTTAGTTCACATCTCTGGGTTATTTCACATCTCTGGGTTAGTTCACATCTCTGGGTTAGTTCACATCTCTAGGTTAGTTCACATTTTTGGGTTAGTTTACATCTCTGGGTTAATTCACATCTCTGGGTTAGTTCACATCTCTAGGTTAGTTCACATCTCTGGGTTATTTCACATCTCTGGGCTAGTTTACGTCTCCGACTTCCTTCACCTCGCCGGGTTCCTTCACTTCTCTGGGTTCCTTCACCTCGCCAGGTTACTTCACCTCTCTGGATTCCTTCACCTCGCCGGGTTCCTTCACCTCTCTGGGCTTCTTAACCTCTCTGGGTTCCTTCGCCTCTTCGGGTTACTTCACGTCTCTGGGTTCCTTCACCATGCAGGGTTCCATCACCTAGCCGGGTTCCTTCACCTCTCTGGGTTCCTTCACCTTGCCAGGTTCCTTCACCTCGCCAGGTTCCTTGACCTCACTGAGTTCTTTCACCTCTCTGGGTTCCATCACATCTCCAGGTACCTTCACTTCTCTGGGCTCCTTCACCTCTCTGGGTTCCTTCACCTTGCCGAGTTCCTTCACCTCTCTGGGATCCTTCACCACTCTGGGTTCCTTCACCTCTCTGGGCTCCTTCACCTTGCCGGGTTCCTTCACCTCTCTGGGATCCTTCACCTCTCTGAGTTCCTTCACCTCTCTGGGTTCCTTCACCTCTCTGGGTTCCTTCACTTCTCTGGGTTCCTCTCCCTCTCTGGGTTCCTTCACCTCGCCAAGTTCCTTCACCTCTCAGGGTTCCTCCACCTCTCTGGGTTTCTTCACCTCTCCAAGTTATATCACCTCTATGGGTTCCTTCGCCTGTCTGGGCTCCTTCACCTTGCCGGGTTCCTTCACCTCTCTGTGTTCCTTCACCTCTCTGTGTTCCTTCACCTCTCTTGGTTCCTTCACCTCTCTGGGTTCCTTCACCTCGCCGGGTTCCTTCACCTCACCGGGTTCCTTCCCCTCGCCGGGTTCCTTCACCTAACCTGGATCCTTCTCCTCTCAGGGTTCCTTCACCTCTCGGGGTTCCTTCACCTCGCCGGGTTCCTTCACCTCTCTGGGCTCCTTCTCCTTGCCGGGTTCCTTCACCTCTCTGGGTTCGTTCACCTCTCTGGGTTCGTTCACCTTTCTGGGTTCCTTCATCTCTCTGGGTTCCTTCACCTCTCTGGGTTCCTTCGCCTCTCTGGGTTCCTTCACCTTGCCGTGTTTCTTCCTCTCTCTGGGTTGCTTCACCTCTCTGGGTTCCTTCACCTCTCTGGGTTCCTTCGCCTCTATGGGCTCCTTCACTTTGCCTCGTTCCTTCACCTCGCCGGGTTCCTTCACTTCTCTGGATTCCTTCACCTCTCTTGGTTCCTTCACCTCGCCGGGTTCCTTCACTTCTCTGGATTCCTTCACCTCTCTGGTTTCCTTCACCTCGCCGGGTTCCTTCACCTCGCCGGGTTCCTTCACCTCTCTGGGTTCCTTCACCTCGCCGGGTTCCTTCACCTCTCTGGGTTCCTTCACCTCGCCGGGTTCCTTCACCTCGCCGGGTTCCTTCACCTCTCTGGGTTTCTTCACCTCTCTTGGTTCCTTCACCTCTCTGGGTTCCTTCATCCCTCTGGGTTCCTTCACGTCTCTGGGTTCCTTCACCTCTCTGGGTTCCTTCACCTCTCTGGGTTCCTTCACCTCGCCGGGTTCCCTCACTTCTCTGGGCTGCTTCACCTCTCTGGGTTCCTTCACCTCTCTGGTTTCCTTCTCCTCTCTGGGTTCCTTCACCTCTCGGGGTTCCTTCACGTCGCCGGGTTCCTTCACCTCGCCGGGTTCCTTCACCTCTCGGGGTTCCTTCACCTCGCCGGGTTCCTTCACCTCTCGGGGTTCCTTCACCTCGCCGGGTTCCTTCACCTCGCCGGGTTCCTTCACCTCGCCGGGTTCATTCTCCTCGGAGGGTTCCTTCACCTCGCAGGGTTCCTTCACCTCGCCGGGTTCCTTCACCTCGCTGGGTTCCTTCACCTCGCCGGGTTCCTTCAACTCTCTGGGTTCCTTCACCTCACTGGGTTCCCTCACCTCTCTAGGTTCCTTCACCTCTCTGGGTTCCTTCACTTCTCTGGGATCCTTCACCTCGCCGGGTTCCTTCACCTCACCACGTTCCTTCGCCTCGCCGGGTTCCTTCACCTCTCTTGGATCTTTCACCTTTCTTTGTTCCTTCACCTCGCCGGGTTCCTTCACCTCTCTGGGTTCCTTCACCTCGCCGGGTTCCTTCACCTCTCTGGGTTCCTTCACCTCTCTGGGTTCCTTCACCTCTCTGGGTTCCTTCACCTCTCTGGGTTCCTTCACCTCTCTGGGTTCCTTCACCTCTCTGGGTTCCTTCACCTCTCTGGGTTCCTTCACCTCTCTTTGCTCATTCTCCTTGCCGGGTTCCTTCACCTCGCCGGGTTCCTTCACCTCTCTGGGTTCCTTCACCTCTCTGGTTTCCTTCACCTCGCCGGGTTCCTTCACCTCGCCGGGTTCCTTCACCTCTCTGGGTTCCTTCACCTCGCCGGGTTCCTTCAACTCTCTGGGTTCCTTCACCTTACTGGGTTCCCTCACCTCTCTGGGTTCCTTCACCTCTCTGGCTTCCTTCACCTCTCTGGGATCCTTCACCTCTCCGGGTTCCTTCACCTCGCCGGGTTCCTTCACCTTTCGGGGTTCCTTCACCTCTCTTGGTTCCTTCACCTTTCTGGGTTCCTTCACCCTTCTGGGCTCATTCACATTGCCTGGTTCCTTCACCTCACCGGGTTCCTTCGCCTCGCGGGTTCCTTCACCTCTCTGGGTTCCTTCACCTCTCTGGGTTCCATCAACTCTCTGGGTTCCTTCACCTTTCTGGGTTCCTTCACCTCGCCGGATTCCTTCACCTCGCCGGGTTCCTTCACCTCGCCGGGTTCCTTCACCTCGCCGGGTTCCTTCACCTCTCCGGGTTCCTTTACCTCGACGGGTTCCTTCACTTGGCCGGGTTCCTTCACCTCCCTCGGTTCCTTCACCTCTCTGGGTTCCTTCACTTCTCTGAGTTCCTTCACCTCGCCAAGTTCCTTCACCTCCCTGGGTTCCTTCACCTCTCTGGGTTCCAATGTTCTCTGGGCTCTTTCACCCTGCCGGGTTCCTTCACCTGGCCGGGTTCCTTCACCTCTCTCGGTTCCTTCACATCACCGGGTTCCCTCACCTCTCAGGGTTCCTTCACCTCCCTGGGTTCCTGCACCTTTCTTGGTTCCTTCACCTCTCTGGGTTCCTTCACCTCTCCGGGTTTCTTCACGTCGCCGGGTTGTTTCACCTCTCTGGGTTCCTTCACATCTCTGGGTTCCTTCACCTCTCTGGGTTCCTTCACCTCTCGGAGTTCCTTCACCTCGCCGGGTTCCTTCACCTTTCGGGATTCCTTCACATTGCTAAGTTATTCACCTCGCCGGGTTCCTTCACCTCGCCGGGTTCCTTCACCTCGCCAATTTCCTTCACCTCTCTGGGTTCCTTCATCTCTCTGGGTTCCATCGCCTCTCTGGGCTTCTTCACCTTGCCGGGTTCATTCACCTACCGGGTTCCTTCACCTCTCTGGGTTCCTTCACCTCTCTGGGTTCCTTCACCTCTTTGGGTTCCTTCATCTCTCTGGGTTCCTTCACCTCGGCGGGTTCCTTCACCTCACCGGGTTCCTTCGCGTCGCCGCGTTCCTTCACCTCTCCGAGTTCCTTCACCTCTCTGGGTTCCTTCACCTCTCTGGGTTCCTTCACCTCTCTGGGTTCCTTCACCTCTCTGGGTTTCTTCACCTCTCGAGGTTCCTTCACCTCTCGGGGTTCCTTCACCTCGCCGGGTTCCTTCACCTCGCCTGGTTCCTTCACCCCGCAGGATTCCTTCACCTCGCCGGGTTCCTTCACCTCGCCAGGTTCCTTCACCTCGCCGGGTTCCTTCACCTCTCTGGGTTCCTTCACCTCTCTGGGTTCCTTCACCTCTCTTGCACCTTCATCTCTCTGGGTTCCTTCATCCCTCTGGGTTCCTTCACGTCTCTGGGTTCCTTCACGTCTCTGGGTTCCTTCACGTCTCTGGGTTCCTTCACCTCTCTGGGTTCCTTCACCTCGCCGGGTTCCCTCACTTCTCTGGGCTGCTTCACCTCTCTGGGTTCTTTCACCTCTTTGGTATCCTTCACCTCTCTGGTTTCCTTCTCCTCTCTGGGTTCCTTCACCTCTCGGGGTTCCTTCACGTCGCCGGGTTCCTTCACCTCGCCGGGTTCCTTCACCTCTCGGGGTTCCTTCACCTCGCCGGGTTCCTTCACCTCGTCCGTTCCTTCACCTCGCCGGGTTCATTCTCCTCGGAGGGTTCCTTCACCTCGCAGGGTTCCTTCACCTCGCCGGGTTCCTTCACCTCGCTGGGTTCCTTCACCTCGCCGGGTTCCTTCACCTCGCCGGGTTCCTTCACCTCGCCGGGTTCCTTCACCTCGCCGGGTTCCTTCACCTCGCCGGGTTCCTTCACCTCGCCGGGTTCCTTCACCTCGCCGGGTTCCTTCACCTCTCTGGGTTCCTTCACCTCGCCGGGTTCCTTCACCTCTCTGGGTTCCTTCACCTCGCCGGGTTCCTTCACCTC
>NC_091350.1:24936773-25021773 GCF_038502225.1 Cherax quadricarinatus | reverse complement strand
TATATATATATATATTTATATATATATATATATATATATATATATAGGTATCCACGAACGAGTGGTATTGATCAATAACAACACTGGAACTAGCCAAGGACTCGGACCCATGCTGCTTCGGCCTGCCTCATGGTGGGCGAAAACTCATGACGTCTTAATCCACTGGACCATACAATCCTTAAGAATAGCGCATCCAGCGGAACTGGATGTTGTACTCGCAACCCAAGGACACACGATGGCTTGGAAGGCTCTAGGTTAATTTCATTCTAGTCCCTGTTTGGTGTACTAGTACAACAAGCAGTAATTTATATTACTGAGCCCACGAACGAATGTATATATATATATATATATATATATATATATTATACATATACATATAAATATATATATAATATATATTATACATATATATATATATATATATATATATATATATATTATAAATATAGGGAAGTACAACATCTATAGCTGGAATGGGGACCCTCATCCTCAGAGAAGACAATAAACGTACCTCAGATAAAACTCAAGGTTCTCCCCGGAGCTGTTTGAATATTTTCTTCTCCTACCACCCCTATATATGTTTTATTCTATGTGAACATTTATTAATAAACAACATACATTTACAGAAAAAAAACATAAACATGAATACAATGGCACAATGTATCAAAGATGATGAATTTCCTCCAGCTCCTCCGAGGCTGGACGTGAACCAAGTATGCAGCAAGCATTTCCCCTCTGGATGGCGACGCTGAGGCGCTGGAACATGAAAGTGGCTGCCCTTGGGTCCCTGGTGGTGTCGATGAGTCTGGAACCCAATTCTTTAAGGAAACGTGTGGCATTTTTTCCTCATGATCCCAAGGTCTCTGATCCCACTGGGACAAATTGATACTGTTGGCTAATGTCCCTGTACTTGCTGATCTTGTACTCCTCCCTGTGGTCAGCAGCTCCTCCCTATATATATATATATATATATATATATATATATATATATATATATATATATATATATATATATATATATATATATATATATATATATATATATATATATATATATATATATATATATATATATATATATATATATATATATATATATATATATATATATATATATATATATTCTTTCTTTCTTTCAACACACCGGCCGTATCCCACCAAGGCAGGGTGGCCAAAAAGAAAAACAATAGTTTCTCTTTTTAAAATAGTAATTCATACGGGAGAAGGGGTTACTAGCCCCTTGCTCCCGGCATTTTAGTCGCCTCATTCAACACGCATGGCTTACGGAGGAAGAATTCTGTTCCACTTCCCCATGGAGATAAGAGGAAATAAACAAGAACAAGAACTTGAAAGAAAATAGAAGAAAACTCAGAGGGGTGTGTATATATATGTTTGTACATGTATGTGTAGTGTGACCTAAGTGTAAGTAGAAGTAGCAAGATGTACCTGAAATCTTGCATGTTTATAAGACAGAAAAAAAAACACCAGCAATCCTTCCATCATGTAAAACAATTACAGGTTTCTGTTTTACACTCACTTGGCAGGACGGTAGTACCTCCCTGGGTGGTTGCTGTCTACCAACCTACTATGTATATATACATATATATATGTATATATACATATATATATATATGTATATATATATATATATATATATATATATATATATATATGTATATATACATATATATATACATATTTATATATATATATATATATATATATGTATATATACATATATATATATACATATATATATAATATACAGTGGTCCCTCGTTGTTCAAAATTAATCCATTCCTGGAGCCGTTACTATAAACGAAATTTACGATTTACGAATCAATTTTCCCCATAATAAATAATGTAAATACAATTAATCCGTTCGTGCCGCTCAGAAGTATTAAAACAAACAAATTTTTAACATGAAATATGCATGTAGTACATAAACAATACAATGGGAAATGATGAATGAAACATTAACAGCATAACACTTACCTTTATTGGAGATTCTTCTTAGTGTATGGGAGACTGGAGGAGGAGGAGAGAGTGGATTGTTTATAGTTTGGAAGGGGAATCCCCTTCCAGCAACACCTCAGGTACCATTTGCTTTTCTGGGGTTGCTTCTCTTCTCTGTTTCTTAATGCCACTAGGACCACCTTGAGAGTCACTGGAGTCCTGTCTCACAAAATAACTGTGGAGAGAGCTCTGTTTCTGGTGTCTCTTTAACACTTCCCTAAAATGGCCCAGGACTTTGTCACTGTACATGTTGCCAACCTGGCTTGCAACAACCTTGTTAGGGTGATGTTTCTCCATAAAGCTTTCCATCTTACCCCACATAGTAAAAATCTCTTTAATATCTGAAGAAGGCACCTTCTTCCATCTCTCTTCCTCCTCCTCTGCAGCAAGATTCTGAGCTGCGATGTGTTGCTCTTCCTGCTGAAGCTCTTGCAGCTCCTCAGTGGTGAGCTCTTCATTGTGGTCTTCCACCAATTCTTCCACATCCTCCAAACTCACATCCAACCCCATGGAACTCCCCAGTGCCACAATTGATTTTACAACAGACATAGGCTCATTAGGGTCAGTCCCAAATTCTTCAAAATCCCTCTTGTCGACACAATCTGGCCACAATTTTCTCCAGGCAGAGTTCAAAGTCCTGGTAGTCACTCCCTCCCAAGCCATACCTATAAGGGTTATGCAGTGGAGGATGCTGAAGTGTTCTCTCCAAAATTCCCTTTGGGTCAAGTGAGTGTCTGTGGTCACAGTCAAGCACCTGTGAAACATTGCTTTTGTGTAGAATTTTTTAAAGTTTGCAATAACCTGCTGGTCCATGGGTTGGAGGAGAGGAGTGGTATTCGGGGGCAAGAACTTTACTGTGATGAACCCAGACTCCTCGAAAATTAGGTCATCCAAGTTTTGAGGATGAGCAGGTGCATTGTCCATTACTAGCAGGCACTTGAGATCCAATTTCTTTTCCAGGAGATACTCCTTCACACTAGGGCCAAACACTTCATTGAACCCCTCGACGAAAATTTCCCTCGTGACCCATGCCTTACTATTAGATTTCCAAAACACACACAATTTACTCTTCATAACATTGTTTTTCCTGAACACTCTGGGATTTTCAGAATGGTACACCAGTAATGGCTTCTCTTTGAAATCCCCACTAGCATTAGCACAGAACATTAGCGTCAGCCTGTCTTTCATAGGCTTGTGTCCTGGCATTGCCTTTTCCTCTTGTGTAATGAAGGTCCTCTTTGGCATTTTCTTCCAAAAGAGGCCTGTTTCGTCACAATTGAACACTTGTTCAGATTTCAGTCCTTCAGCCTCTATGTACTCCTGGAATTCATGCACATATTTTTCAGCCGCCTTGTGGTCCGAACTGGCAGCCTCACCATGCCTTACCACACTGTGTATGCCAGTACGGTTCTTAAATCTCTCAAACCAGCCTTTGCTGGCCTTAAATTCACTCACTTCAGTACTATTTGCAGGCAACTTCTTTACCAAATCTTCATGCAACTGCCTAGCCTTTTCAAAAATAAACGAAGTCATAAGAGTATCTCCTTAATTGTTTCTCATTTATCCACACCAATAATAACTTCTCAACCTCTTCCAGTACTGGTGATCTCATTTTTGTCAGCATAGTTACTCTCTTTGCAACAACAGCATCCTTTATTTCATTTTTCTTGGCCACTATGGAACTTAAGGTTGTGTAGGGTTTCTTATACATCCTGGACAGTTCGGCCACACTTGTACCACTTTCATATTGTTCAATGATGGTTTTCTTAAATTCAATCTTATTTCTCACCTTCTTTACCACAGGCTTGGCACTAGGAGCTTTCTTTGGAGCCATGGTAGCTTATTTAGTACTTGCAAGCACTAAAATAAATGGAATATTATGAAATATTTCGCTGGAGCACGTGAGGGGACCTTCGCTCACTTGTAAACAATGCCAGACTGGCTGCCGCCCTGGCTCACGTCGAGGGTACGCGTCCCGGACGAACTACGACTCGCGAGTCAACCTATGAAAAGCGAGTCCATGTTTATACGAAAATACCTCTATGATTGGCGAATTTTACGATTGCCGGGAACTACGAAAAGCGGGGGACCACTGTGTGTATATATATATATATATACATATATATATATATATATATATATATATATATATATATATATATATATATATATATATTATATATATATATATATATATATATATATATATATATATATATATATATATATATATATATATATATATATATATATGTATATGTATATATATATATATACATACATATATATATATATATATATATATATATATATATATATATATATATATATATATATATATATATATATATATAAATATATATATATATATATATATATATATATATATATATATATATATATATATATATATATATATATATATATATATATATATATATGGTGTATGGTGTATGGTGTAGGAGGTAGGTTACTGAAAGCAGTGAAGAGTTTTTACGAGGATAGTGAGGCTTAAGTTAGAGTATGTAGGAAAGAGGGAAATTATTTCCCAGTAAAAGTAGGCCTTAGACAAGGATGTGTGATGTCACCATGGTTGTTTAATATATTTATAGATGGGGTTGTAAGAGAAGTAAATGCGAGGGTCTTGGCATGAGGCGTGGAGTTAAAAGATAAAGAATCACACATAAAGTGGAAGTTGTCACAGTTGCTCTTTGCTGATGACACTGTGCTCTTGGGAGATTCTGAAGAGAAGTTGCAGAGATTGGTGGATGAATTTGGTAGGGTGCGCAAAAGAAGAAAATTGAAAGTGAATACAGGAAAGAGTAAGGTTATGAGGATAACAAAAAGATTAGGTGATGAAAGATTGGATATCAGATTGGAGGGAGAGAGTATGGAGGAGGTGAATGTATTCAGATATTTGGGAGTGGACGTGTCAGCGGATGGGTCTATGAAGGATGAGGTGAATCATAGAATTGATGAGGGGAAAAGGGTGAGTGGTGCACTTAGGAGTCTGTGGAGACAAAGAACTTTGTCCTTGGAGGCAAAGAGGGGAATGTATGAGAGTATAGTTTTACCAACGCTCTTATATGGGTGTGAAGCATGGGTGATGAATGTTGCAGCGAGGAGAAGGCTGGAGGCAGTGGATATGTCATGTCTGAGAGCAATGTGCGGTGTGAATATAATGCAGAGAATTCGTAGTTTGGAAGTTAGGAGGAGGTGCGGGATTACCAAAACTGTTGTCCAGAGGGCTGAGGAAGGGTTGTTGAGGTAGTTCGGACATGTGGAGAGAATGGAGCCAAACAGAATAACTTCAAGAGTGTATCAGTCTGTAGTGGAAGGAAGGCGGGGTAGGGGTCGGCCTAGGAAAGGTTGGAGGGAGGCGTGAGCGTGTTTGATAGGAGTGAATGGAGACAAATGGTTTTTAATACTTGACGTGCTGTTGGAGTGTGAGCAAAGTAACATTTATGAAGGGGTTCAGGGAAACAGGCAGGCCGGACTTGAGTCCTGGAGATGGGAAGTACAGTGCCTGCACTCTGAAGGAGGGGTGTTAATGTTGCAGTTTAAAAACTGTAGTGTAAAGCACCCTTCTGGCAAGACAGTGATGGAGTGAATGATGGTGAAAGTTTTTCTTTTTCGGGCCACCCTGCCTTGGTGGGAATCGGCCAGTGTGATAATAATAATAAATAAAGATATATATATTTATATATATACATATATATATATATATAAATATATATATATATATACATACATATATATATATATATATATATATGTATATATATATATATATATATATATATATATATATATATATATATATATATATGTCGTGCCGAATAGGCAGAACTTGCGATCTTGGCTTAAATAGCAACGCTCATCTTGCCATATAGGACAAGTGAAAATTTGTGTATGCAATAATTTCCCCAAAATCATTCTAAACCTAACGAAAAAAATATATTTGATTGTGTTTGTTTAGTATTAAATTATTGTAAACGTATTTAAAATATATTTAGTTGGGTTAGGCTAAAATAAATTGCTCTTATTATAATAAGGTTAGGTAAGTTTTCTAAGATTCTTCTGGTGCAAAATTAAATTTTTTTACATTAACATTAATGAAAAAAATATATCTTTAAACGTATAAGAGAAAATTTCAGAAAGGACTTAATTTTAAATGAGTTCTTGCTAATTGACCAGTTTTACATATTCGGCACGACATATATATATATATATATATATATATATATATATATATATATATATATATATATATATATATATATATATATATATATATATATATATAAAATATGTCGTGCCGACATTTATAAATATATTGAACAACCATGGTAACATCAGGCATCCCTTCCTAAGGTATACTTATACTAAAAGTGATATTCCTCTCTCCTTCATAGCAAACCTGAGCCTCATTATCCTCGTAAAAACACTTTAGAGCATCTAATAATTAACCACTTATTCCATACACTCACAACATCTGTCATATTAAACCAATATCAACCTTATAAATGCCACGACAACTTCTTTACCACTCTCTAAATACTATTAACCTATATACTTCACTGTAAACACTTGGTCTACATATTTCCTGTCCTTTATAAAGCCTCCTTGTTCAGCTGCGATCCTATCCTCCGTCTTACTCTTATTATACCCATTAATAACTCTACCATATTCCTAACCAGGTGTTTGGTAGAACTATTAATGCACACAGAGAACATCCATAAATTCTTTATACAAATGAAGTATGCATTCTCTCTGCCAATCCCTAGGAACCTTCTCCGCTTTAATTCATTTATTAAATAACACCACCAATCATTCGTATCTGTAATTGGTGCCTTATGTGACTTCAGAGGAATTTCAGTTCACGTTACATTGTAGATGATGTATTACATTGTGGATGATGTATTACATTGTAGATGATGTATTACATTGTACATGATGTATTACATTGTAGATGATGTATTACATTGTGGATGATGTATTACATTGTAGATGATGTATTACATTGTACATGATGTATTACATTGTAGATGATGTATTACATTGTGGATGATGTATTACATTGTAGATGATGTATTACATTGTACATGATGTATTACATTGTAGATGATGTATTACATTGTGGATGATGTATTACATTGTAGATGATGTATTACATTGTAGATGATGTATTACATTGTAGATGATGTATTACATTGTAGATGATGTATTACATTGTAGATGATGTATTACATTGTAGATGATGTATTACATTGTAGATGATGTATTACATTGTGGATGATGTATTACATTGTAGATGATGTATTACATTGTGGATGATGTATTACATTGTAGATGATGTATTACATTGTAGATGATGTATTACATTGTAGATGATGTATTACATTGTAGATGATGTATTACATTGTAGATGATGTATTACATTGTAGATGATGTATTACATTGTAGATGATGTATTACATTGTAGATGATGTATTACATTGTAGATGATGTATTACATTGTAGATGATGTATTACATTGTAGATGATGTATTACATTGTAGATGATGTATTACATTGTAGATGATGTATTACATTGTGGATGATGTATTACATTGTAGATGATGTATTACATTGTGGATGATGTATTACATTGTAGATGATGTATTACATTGTAGATGATGTATTACATTGTAGATGATGTATTACATTGTAGATGATGTATTACATTGTGGATGATGTATTACATTGTAGATGATGTATTACATTGTGGATGATGTATTACATTGTAGATGATGTATTACATTGTAGATGATGTATTACATTGTAGATGATGTATTACATTGTAGATGATGTATTACATTGTAGATGATGTATTACATTGTGGATGATGTATTACATTGTAGATGATGTATTACATTGTGGATGATGTATTACATTGTAGATGATGTATTACATTGTAGATGATGTATTACATTGTAGATGATGTATTACATTGTAGATGATGTATTACATTGTGGATGATGTATTACATTGTAGATGATGTATTACATTGTGGATGATGTATTACATTGTAGATGATGTATTACATTGTGGATGATGTATTACATTGTAGATGATGTATTACATTGTAGATGATGTATTACATTGTAGATGAATTGTTTTCGGAATCTTTGTTATCCTTTGGAGTTTATTTTCCTCAAAAGAATATTTGATAATTTTCAAATTTATATTTAGATATTTTCAATAAAATAACACTAATAATAATAAAATAATATTTATAATAATGTCTTTGGTTAATCTCCTGTGAAGAAAATGGATTTTTTTCCTTTTGAAATAGAACAGATTTAAGTGTTAGAATTTTATTTACGATAAATTTCTGAGAACGTATATGATAAAAAAAAACAAGAAGTACTTGAGAAGATCCTATATCCAATCTTTTCTTAGCAATGTAATGGGAGCCTCTGAGTGTCCAGCAGTAACTGATCGTCCATCCTGATCCTCACAGTGTATTCGAGACCCTGATTTTACTTTTTAGCGCAAGACAAGTCAGCAGTCCAGTATTTCTGGTTAATGCGATCATCCTAACTCTCACAAGTTGAAGATTGAGACACTTATGCAGCATATGGGAATCTTTATTCAGGAAACGTTTCGCCACACAGTGGCTTCATCAGTCCAATACAAAGAGGAAGGCGTAAGGAGAGGAGGAGAATGAGGTAATCAGTCCCTCAACCTAGAGTCGATGTGTTCAGTCCATCAATCAATTCTACAAACCATTCATCCTAACTCTCACAAGAACCAGAAATATCGTAGTGTTCTTCTTGACACCCACGATGTTCTAGTATTACCGGAGTGTTCTTCTTGACACCCACGATGTTCTAGTATTACCGGAGTGTTCTTCTTGACACCCACGATGTTCTAGTATTACCGGAGTGTTCTTCTTGACACCCACGATGTTCTAGTATTACCGGAGTGTTCTTCTTGACACCCACGATGTTCTAGTATTACCGGAGTGTTCTTCTTGACACCCACGATGTTCTAGTATTACCGGAGTGTTCTTCTTGACACCCACGATGTTCTAGTATTACCGGAGTGTTCTTCTTGACACCCACGATGTTCTAGTATTACCGGAGTGTTCTTCTTGACACCCACGATGTTCTAGTATTACCGGAGTGTTCTTCTTGACACCCACGATGTTCTAGTATTACCGGAGTGTTCTTCTTGACACCCACGATGTTCTAGTATTACCGGAGTGTTCTTCTTGACACCCACGATGTTCTAGTATTACCGGAGTGTTCTTCTTGACACCCACGATGTTCTAGTATTACCGGAGTGTTCTTCTTGACACCCACGATGTTCTAGTATTACCGGAGTGTTCTTCTTGACACCCACGATGTTCTAGTATTACCGGAGTGTTCTTCTTGACACCCACGATGTTCTAGTATTACCGGAGTGTTCTTCTTGACACCCACGATGTTCTAGTATTACCGGAGTGTTCTTCTTGACACCCACGATGTTCTAGTATTACCGGAGTGTTCTTCTTGACACCCACGATGTTCTAGTATTACCGGAGTGTTCTTCTTGACACCCACGATGTTCTAGTATTACCGGAGTGTTCTTCTTGACACCCACGATGTTCTAGTATTACCGGAGTGTTCTTCTTGACACCCACGATGTTCTAGTATTACCGGAGTGTTCTTCTTGACACCCACGATGTTCTAGTATTACCGGAGTGTTCTTCTTGACACCCACGATGTTCTAGTATTACCGGAGTGTTCTTCTTGACACCCACGATGTTCTAGTATTACCGGAGTGTTCTTCTTGACACCCACGATGTTCTAGTATTACCGGAGTGTTCTTCTTGACACCCACGATGTTCTAGTATTACCGGAGTGTTCTTCTTGACACCCACGATGTTCTAGTATTACCGGAGTGTTCTTCTTGACACCCACGATGTTCTAGTATTACCGGAGTGTTCTTCTTGACACCCACGATGTTCTAGTATTACCGGAGTGTTCTTCTTGACACCCACGATGTTCTAGTATTACCGGAGTGTTCTTCTTGACACCCACGATGTTCTAGTATTACCGGAGAGTTCTTCTTGACACCCACGATGTTCTAGTATTACCGGAGTGTTCTTATTGACACCCACGATGTTCTAGTATTACCGGAGTGTTCTTCTTGACACCCACGATGTTCTATTATTACCGGAGTGTTCTTCTTGACACCCACGATGTTCTAGTATTACCGGAGTGTTCTTCTTGACACCTACGATGTTCTAGTATTACCGGAGTGTTCTTCTTGACACCCACGATGTTCTATTATTACCGGAGTGTTCTTCTTGACACCCACGATGTTCTAGTATTACCGGAGTGTTCTTCTTGACACCCACGATGTTCTAGTATTACCGGAGTGTTCTTCTTGACACCCACGATGTTCTAGTATTACCGGAGTGTTCTTCTTGACACCCACGATGTTCTAGTATTACCGGAGTGTTCTTCTTGACACCCATGATGTTCTAGTATTACCGGAGTGTTCATCTTGGCATTCATAATGCACAAGTAATACTTAGCGAACATTTTGACGTGTACAGTGCTTCAGCAATAAATCAGTGAACATCTTGACGTGTACAATGCTGCAGTAATAACTTATTGAACATCTTGACATGTACAATGCGCCAGTAATACCTAGCGAATGAACATCTTAACGAGTACAATGTTCCAGTAATACCTAGTGGATGAACATCATACCAGTACAATGTTCCAGTAATACCTAGTGAATGAACATCCTGACGTGTACAATGCTCAAGTAATAACTTAGTAAACATCTTGATGCGTACAATGTGCCAGTAATACCTAGTGGATGAACATCATACCAGTACAATGTGCCAGTAATACTTAGTGAATGAACATCCTGACGTGTACATTGCGCCAGTAATACCTGGGTGTCATCTTGATTCCAACCTTGATACCTGACTTATTACAATAACACCTAATGTGCGCCGAAAGTACCAGGGCATTCAAGCTGACACCCACAATGTTCCAGTAATGCCCGAGTGTTCACTCTGGCACCCACAATGCTCCAATAATGCCCAAGTGTTCACTCCTACACCCACTATGCTCCAATAATGCCCGAGTGTTCACTCTGACACCCACAATGATCCAGTAATGCCCGAGTGTTCACTCTGGCACCCAAAATGATCCAGTAATGCCCGAGTGTTCACTCTGGCACCCCACAATGATCCAGTAAGGCCCGAGTGTTAACTCTGGCACCCACAATGATCCAGTAATGCCCGAGTGTTCACTTTGATAAACACAGTGATCCAGTAATGCCCGAGTGTTCACTTTGACAAACACAATGATCCAGTAATGCCCGAGTGTTCACTCTGACAAACACAATGATCCAGTAATGCCCGAGTGTTCACTTTGACAAACACAATGATCCAGTAATGCCCGAGTGTTCACTCTGACAAACACAATGATCCAGTAATGCCCGAGTGTTCACTCTGACAGATACAATGATCCAGTAATGTCCGAGTGTTCACTCTGACAAACACAATGATCCAGTAATGCCCGAGTGTTCACTCTGACAAACACAATGATCCAGTAATGCCCGAGTGTTCACTCTGACACTCACAATGATCCAGTAATGCCCGATTGTTCACTCTGGCACTCACAAAGATCCAGCTGTTTGGTGAATTATAAAAATAATCTGTCATCAGTGATAGATGGAATCTCGATGCAGATCGGGAAAACTAATTCATGTGAGTGACTTAGCTAGATGTTCAAACAATTATTTAACCATTGATATGCTCTTTAATATGATTATTTAAATAGAAATTGGGAAATGTATGATAATGTGTTTTGTGAGATTAACGCAGCTCAAAGTGATCAGTTGAAAATTCAACATACACTTAACGGAAGACAGAGAGAGAGAGAGACAGAGAGAGAGAGAGAGACAGAGAGAGAGACAGAGAGAGAGAGAGAGAGAGGGGGGGAGAGAGAGAGATTGCATTCCAGAAGAAGAATTTTGTTGCAGCCAGGTTGAAAATTTCAGAAAACTGAAGGATATCCATAATCCTGTGGTATATGTGGATACAAGCCTGGAGATACAGGAGGAAGGTTCAGAAGTCCTACCTCAGGGACTTCTGTCCAAAGATCAAGACTGCCCTCTTGGGCTGTGTTGTAAAGTTGCAGCTAAGATAATCCATCACAGGGAAGCACTTCATGAGCTCCTCAAATCATTAGATAACCTACAAGCTATTATAGAAGGCCCGTGCAAGCCTGCATCAAGTGACGTAAGCTGCTCAGCTGATGGTGACACTATTGACAAAGACTGGAAGTCCCACACTGAGCTTAACTCAGGGGTAAACAACTGGTGGAATTCTGTCATCGCTAAGGTCCCACAGACTGACAGAGTTCAAAACACTACCTTTGGGAATTCTAACACAATTCCTCTGACCACCACAGAGGGAACAAATTCTCTTCCCAGCAACGAGGGAAGCCTTGGATCTGTTAATTCTCCTACACCTGACATCTCTGCTTCAGCCACTGCCAGTCCACTAGACAGTGCACATACCATCTCTGATCCTACACCTGTCAGCACACCTGCCGACACTTTTCCAGAATCTGGCAGCAGTGCTTCATCGGCAAGTTCTGAGTCAGGACTTTCTCCATCAGAGATTGGTGCAGTTAATAATCAGGGAACTATCACTGCACCTGATCACTTACTGCACCAAAGTACGAACAGCAGGGACACATCTGTCAGAACTGGTAGAGGACGGGGTAGAGGACGTGGAAGAGGACGTGGAGGAAGAAGACATCTACAGCCGTCTCACCCTCCACTAACACAGTCCCAGCGGCAGAACCTGAGGACAAATCTGCAAAACACAGGAGGTGCAACAAATCATAGTCCACCCTCCCAGGCACCTAGGCTGTGCTCTCGCTGTCACCAGAGGGGGCACACCGCCAACAACTGCCTGCGAGATACCAGATGCAATTACTGCTACAAGAAAGGACATCAGGAGGACCAGTGTCGGAAGAAAAAGGGATTTGACAGACAGGACCACCTGTTTAGAGACCTGTTCTCAGAACAAACCAGCAGGATCTCTGAATTAATGAAAACTCTCACACGTCACCCACTCAGCTATTCCCATCTCAGCCCAGCAGGTGGTATTGTGCCTTATACAAGACCACAGCCCTACATCCCTTCAGCTGCCTCAGTACCCTACCTTTCTCAAGAGCACCTTACATGCCCTACACACCCACCACCTCAAGCTGACTACATCATGAGGAGCCAGTCTATCAGCATTCTGTCGGCCAACATTAGAGGTTTCATTATTAATGTTGGAGAGCTCACACATAGTTTTGTGAACACTCGACGTCCCGACATGATTGTTGTTGTTGAAACATTTTTGGATGACAGGACTCCAGAAAATTTTGCAAGAATTGCTGGCTACACCTCATGGATGAGAAGAGACAGGGAAGGGCAAGGAGGAGGTGTTGTTGTGTGCTTCTCTAAAAGTGTTCATGCCCAGCACATTAATGTTGCCACCCTTACTCATCTTGAAATGATGTTCTTCAAGCTCTACATAAACACTAGTACCTCTGTACTGGCATGTGCAATGTACAGACCTCAGTGGCAACATGCAGGCCCATCAACTTTCTAATGGAAAATATGGACTCCCTTCTGCTACAACACAACTGTCAACCAACAACTGTCAACCAACACCTTATACAGAGGGACTTTGATGACCTTCTTGCAGTGTTTGACATAAGAAACTTTGTTGATTTCCCTACTCACATCTCTGGCTCCTCCCTTGACCCAGTAGTGAGTGATCAGGCAGAAGGCATAGTCACTTGTCAACCCCTCGGCTACGTTGGATCGTCTGACCACAAGGCTGTTTTTAGGACACTTAAGATCCCAGCAGAACTAGGTGAGGAGTACACACGCACAACCTGGCTACGGGAAAGAGGCAATTGGCCAGCCCTTTGCTCTGAGCTCGCCACCACCGATTGGAATGCTCTTCTCCAAGGGGATGTTGACAACCAAGTGAAAGCATTTACTGGACACATCCTTAATCTACAACAAGAACACATTCCTCACCGGCAATATGTGACGAAGCCTACAGATTAGCCTTGGTTTGGCTTTCGTTGTAGAGAAGCTGCTACTGCTAAGTACAAAGCATGGCGAAGGAATAAGAGACATCCTACCACCTATAACAGGAACTTGCACAGGCAAGCCTGTAGGCATATGAGTGACGTTCAAAAGTGGGCCATTGCTAAATGGGAGGTGGACACAAAAAGAAAGCTAGCATCAGGTAGGGTAGGCTCCAAAACCTGGTGGTCCCTGGTGAAGGACAGACAAGGTTATCTGCCTGATGAACTCATTCCACCTCTAAATCGTCAGGATGGGACCACCTCTACTAGTAGTCAAGAGAAGGCAGACCTCTTTGCTACCAAAATGCAAGTTCCGGATTCAGCAAGGGACCCTCCTTGGCTAGCTGCAAGAACTGTGTCAAAACTGTCAGTGGTGGCAATAAGGCAGAAGGAGGTGCATTTCCTTCTTAAATCGCTTGACCAAGAAAAGGCTGTGGGCCCAGACAAGTTGAGCCCAAGATTGCTGAGAAGATGAGCAGCGCCTCTAACTCGCATCTTTCAGCACTGCCTAGTACAGTGTAAATGGCCCTCTCTGTGGAAAGAGGCAAATGTAGTCCCTGTTCACAAAAAGAAGAGCAGAGCAGAAATCAGCAACTACAGACCAGTGTCACTCCTGTCAATCACTGGAAAGATCCTCGAGACAATAATCTCAAGACAAATGACAGAGTTTTTTGGCTACCACTCACTACTTTGTGATCGTCAATATGGCTTCAGGAAAGATTACTCTGCTGCTGATCTGTTGTTAAACCTCTCCACTAAGTGGCACCAGTCACTGGATGAATCCAAAGTCAGCTGTGTGGTAGCACTGGACATTGCTGGTGCTTTCGACCGGGTGTGGCACCAGGGCCTCTTAGCAAAACTTCAAGCACTGGGAATTGCAGGCTCTATGCTATGTCTCCTCAGTGATTACCTTCATGGTAGATCTCTAAGTGTAGTTCTCAATGGAACGGAATCAGCAAGACATCCTATTGGGGCAGTGTTCCACAAGGAAGCGTGCTGGGACCATTGTTATGGAATGTCTACTTCAACGACCTTCTTCATCTCATCCCAGAATCACATGCATATGCAGATGACTGTACACTGATATTCATTTATCCAAGAAAAGAAATGCCAGCTGCTCTAAGCTACATTAATCACAAGCTAAGAGCTATATCAGCTTGGGGAAATAGATGGCAAGTAACATTTGCACCTGAGAAAACGCAAATGATGATCGTCTCTAGGCACCATGTTGGTAATGCTGGTGCAGTTGTAAGGATGAATGGGAGGGTGTTGGCACCTGGAGAAGAAGTTGATATCCTTGGGGTGAAATTTGACTCCAAACTAACCATGAAGAACCATGTTGTAAATCTAGCAAACAAGGCAGCCAGAAAACTTACAGCACTTCTCTGTATCTCGCATCTGCCTGACAGTAGGGGTTGCAAGATTCTGTACGAGGCACAAGTACGCTCACACCTTGAGTATGCCCCACTTTCTTGGTTTGCCTGCCCCCCCTCTCATCTTCGACTGCTTGACAGAGTGGAGAACAGAGGAAGACGTCTCATCTCTTGCCTGGACCCATCCTGGATAGATCTGTCATTTCGACAGAGCCTTCAACACAGGAGGGATGTGGGTGGCCTTACTGTTATGTACAAGGCCAATATTGTCAAAGTACCACACTTGGATCCACTTCGAGGATAGCAAGAAGCAAGCTTCTATAACACAAGACGGGCAGAAAGCAGCAACTTCACTCTGACTATACCCTTCTCCAGAACATCACTTCATTTGAGATCATTTATCCCCAGGATGGCTTGAGTATGAAGCACATTCGTACAGGATTATGATGTCAGCCAGATAAAGTCAGTTGATCAAATGAAAATGCTGGCCCATAGATGGCTCCAACTTCATCCTGTTCCCTACTTGTATGTCCCATAACAATAAAAATGCTTTCAATGAGCTGATGTATGTAACAGCTCTTAGCTTGTCAATAAAATTAGGAATCCTTAACCTGTAAATAGCTTGCCAATAAAGTTAGGAATCCTTAACCTGTAAATAGCTTGTCAATAAAGCTAGGGATCCTTAACCTAACCTTGTCAAACCCTGTGAAAAGAGAGAGAGAGAGAGAGAGAGAGAGAGAGAGAGAGAGAGAGAGAGAGAGAGAGAGAGAGAGAGAGAGAGAGAGAGAGAGAGAGAGAGAGAGAGAGAGAGAGAGAGAGAGAGACAGACAGACAGACAGACAGACAGACAGACAGACAGACAGACAGACAGAGACAGAGACAGAGACAGACAGACAGACAGACAGGCAGACAGAGCATATAAGAACTTAAGAAAGATGGAACACTGCAACAGGCCTACTGATCTATGCAAAGCAGGTGGATGCCACCCTCCGACTTAGAACAATGACCACTTAGTCAGGTCACTTCCACTTATGAAAGGAGCACTGCACCAGACCCATCAGCACAAGCTAGTCAGGTCCAACTCACACCCATCACACCCACTCATGTATTTACCCAACCTGTTTTTAAAACTAAACAAGGTCTTAGCTTTTATAACTATACTCGGGAGTTTGTTCCACTCATCCACAACTCTATTACCAAACCAGTGCTTTCCTTTGTCCTTACTGAATCAGAATTTTTCCAACTTGAAACCATTGCTGCGAGTCCTGTCTTGGCCGGAAATTTTCAGCACGCTATTTACATCCCCTTTATTTATTCCTGTTTTCCATTTATACACCTCAATCATATACCCCCTTAATTCTAGGCCTTTCCATAGAGTGCAGATTTAGTGCCCTCTGTCTATCCTCATAAGGAAGATTTCTGATACATGGAATCAGCTTTGTCATCCTCCTCTGTACGTTTTCCAGAGCATTTATATCCATTCTGTAATATGGTGACCAGAACCGTGCAGTATAATCTAAATGAGGCCTAACCAAGGATATATAGAGTTGAAGAACAACCTGAGGACTTCTATTATTTATACTTCTTGATATGAAGCCAAGGATTCTGTTAGCTTTATTGCGAACACTTATGCACTGTTGTCTTGGTTTCAGATTACTGCTAACCAGAACTTCTAAATCCTTTTCGCAATCAGTAGTATTAAGATCTACATTATTTAGTTTATATGTGGCATGGTTATTTAACTGTCCAACATTTAGAACTTTGCATTTGTCAATATTAAACTGCATCTGCCGCTTCTCCGACCATTGCATCAGTCTATTCAAGTCATCTTGGAGTTCTCTAGTGTCCTCATTAGAATGAATTGGACGGCCTATTTTGGTGTCATAAGGAAATTTGCATATGTTCCTATTTATTCCCTCATCTATGTCGTTCATGTAGATTGTGAACAACAAGGGGCCCTACACTGACACCTGTGGAACACCGCTCGTGACGTGCCCCCATTCTGATTTCTCCCCATTTATGCAAACTCTCTGCTGCCTATTTGTCAACCATGCCTCTACCCATGAAAAAAATTCTGCTCCTATTCCGTGTGCCTTGAGTTTCCTCAAAAGTCTTTGATGTGGAACTCTATCGAAAGCCTTACTGAAGTCCATATACACAGTATTATATTTATTACCATGATCTACCTCCTCAAATATCTTAGTGAAAAATGTTAGTAAATTCGTAAGACAGGAACGCCCCTTTGTAAAACCATGCTGAGATTCATTAATCAATCTGTGCTTATCATGATGGCTACGAATTGCCTCGGCAGTTATTGATTCCATAAATTTTCCCACTATGGAAGTAAGGCTTATTGGTCTATAGTTGGTATATAGTCCTACAGAAGCTAAGGATCTGTCACCTGCCTTGGAATTAGGTATTACATTTGCCAATTTTCACTTATCAGGCACTATGCCCGTTTGTAGTGTTATGTTGGAAAGATTAGCCAGAGGTTTGCTAAGTTTCTCTCTCTTTACATTCCTTTTAAAACCCTTGCAAACAGTTCATCAGGGCCTGGGGATTTATAAGGTTTTAATTTCTCTATTTGTCCGAGGACCATGTCACTAGTTACCGCAATCGTGCAGTTATCATCCTGTTCTACATATTCTATTATTTCTGGAATTTTGCTAGTATCATCCTGAGTAAAAACTGACTTCTCTCAAATTTGATAAGTAATCGGAAGTACATGGTTAAATATCACGACGCCGAATCAATAACTATATCAATGGTGTATTGTCACACTCTCACACGATATTATTTACCCGAATGAGATTTTTTTTTGCCGAGGACTCAAAGTTCTTACCAATCAAAGACAATGTTTCACTGAATTTTCTCAATCTTAATTAATAATCACAGGTTATTGATAACTGTCAATATGTGTCATTGCTCGTAATAAGAGATCTTTTATTAAATAGCACCCCAACCTTTAAAAGAATTAAATGTATTATTATCAGTCACTCTCAGTCTGTTCTAGAAACTGATAGAAAACTACGACTATCAAGCTATTCAAAGTTTTACTAATAATCACAAGATATGATAATAATAATAATAATAATAATAATAATAATAATAATAATAATAATAATAATAATAATAATAATAATAATAATAATAATAATGATAATAATAATAATAATAATAATAATAATAATAATAATAATAATAATAATAATAATAATAAATGTGTTTATTATTACAAGTACATGTACAAGGTATACAGACCATAGCTGACATCACTGACATACTACTATATAGAAAGTCGCTTGTTATGCTGAGCATTTCGGGTAAATTAGGTCAGTTTTGTCCCAGGATGCGGCCCACACCAGTCCACTAACACCCAGGTACACATTTTATACTGGTGGGTGAACAGGAACAGCAGGTGTCTTATGGAAACACATCCTTAATGTTTTCCAGCCGTACCGGAGGAGATTCGAACCCCGGACCTCAGAATATTCCATCTACTATACATAGAGTAACATCTCTAATAATACCTACTAATTATAGATGATTATTCCCTTTACAATCTTGATCTTTAAAACTAAATAGAGATATATTCCCTATCGCTCCCAGTCTCTTACAAAAAATCATTATCAACACTGAGTAGGTAGACAGTACTTAGGAACTTAATGCTCAGGTCCTCCCATTTCCTTAACATTCTAGAAGGCTCCGGTACATAGGGTATTGTCAGCTGACAATTGAACGCATTTATTCCTTGCAGTTTATTAATTAGAAGGATACACATATGTGTATGTGTGTTATCCGCTACTGACCTGTTCTAAGCTATTAAAAGAAGCTTAGTGCTGGCTATTAAATCTCTTAGTTTTCTAACCTGCTTTCTACAAACTTGGAGGCCTAGCCGACTCTACCTTATATGGGGTGGAGCGAGAGGGTATGTGGGTGGGTGGTGTTCAGCTGTACCTCTCGCATTCTGAACGAGTCACAAGCAGGTGTCTCAGACTCTTCCATACTCTGAGAAAACTTCCACTCATTACACCTGTTGCCACCTTAGCAACATTGCACACCGCTCCTGATAAGGCACCGAGAAGTGTGAAAGTACTTGAGCTAAAAATTCCCTCTCCCCTGGCTTGTCTTGCATTGTTAACATCTTCTGTCTGCGATTGTCTGGTAGGTGGGATTTCCAATTGGAAGTAGATCATTATAACAGGGAAAGCCAGCTGTAATACGTAGATATATCCGCAATTACTTACTACCGTAGGCACACCTACTGGGTATGACCTACTTACGCTGGGGTATCCCGCCTACCAGTGACAATACAATGATCAGTTAGAAGCAGACGACCGTGTGGCATCAGCGTCCTATGAATATAGTAATGGTATACAAACCGACAAGTTGAAAAGTAGGATAAGTTTCACTTGCACAGTAGACGAAACATGGTCTTATTAATAAGCGTCTTATATATAATAATTATAAATGATAACATGAATGAACAAAGTGATGAGGATGAAAAATTTAGGAAATGAAGGACTAGATATCAGATTGGAGGGAGGGAGTATGGACGAAGTCAATGTGTTCATAAATCTGGGGATTCACATCTTCAGAAAGACGAGGTGAGCCATAGAACTGACGAGAGGAAATAGGTGAGTGGTGTACTGAGGAGTCTGTGGAGACAAGGATCGTTATCGAGGGAATCAAAGAGAGGAATGTATGGTAACATGGTGGTACCAATGCTCTTATATGGGTAAGAAGCATGAGTAGTGAACGCTGCAGCAAGAAGGTTGGAAACAGTGAATATGCCGTGTTTGATGACAATATATGTTGTGAATTTTATGCAGAAAATCCTTAGCTTGAAGACTGAGGTGTGAAGCTACTGGATGTATTATCAAGAGGGCAGAAGAGAGGGTTGTTGAGGTGATTAGGACATTTATAAAGGATGGAACAAAATAGAATGACTTAGAATTGGAAGAAATTCGGAGAAAGGGTCATCCTAGGAGGTATACCTAGAGAGGGGTAAAGGAGGTTTCATGAACGAGAGGCTTGGACTTCCAGCGGGTGTGAGAGAGCGTGTTAGATAGGAACGAGTGGAGGCAAATGGTTTTTTATGAACTGACTTGCTATTGGAGTGTGAGGAAAATAACATTTATGGACTAGAGAAACTGATTATCCGGATTTGAGTCCTAGAGGTGGGAAGTACAGTGCCTGCGTTCTGAAGGAGGGGTGGAGATATTTTGCAGTTTTTGAAGTGGAGCATCGTCACGCCTCTGGCAACACAGTGATGGAGTGAATGATGATGAAAGTGTTTCTTTTTTTGGGTCACTCTCCCTCGTTGGAAAGCGGCCGGTATGTTAAATAATAAAGATAATGGATAATAGTATCAACAATTTAATGATCATAATGATGATAATAATAATAATAATAATAATAATAATACTAATAATAATAATAATAATAATAATAATAATAATAATAATAATAATAATAATAATAATAATAATAATAATAATAATAATTAATAATAATAATAATAATAATAATAATAATAATAATAATAATAATAATAATAATAATAATAATAATAATAATAATAATAATAATAATAATAATAATAATAATAACAAAAATAGACCATTTTGTTCATTTCTCATGTATTCACTTGACATTGGTATGAGGAGAGAGGGGTATGGAGGAACAGAGGGGTATGGAGGAACAGAGGGGTATGGAGGAACAGAGGGGTATGGAGGAACAGAGGGGTATGGAGGAACAGAGGGGTATGGAGGAACAGAGGGGTATGGAGGAACAGAGGGGTATGGAGGAACAGAGAGGTATGGAGGAACAGAGGGGTATGGAGGAACAGAGGGGTATGGAGGAATAGAGGGGTATGGAGGAACAGAGTGGTATGGCGGAATAGAGGGGTATGGGGGAACAGAGGGGTATGGAGGAACAGAGGGGTATGGAGGAACAGAGGGGTATGGAGGAACAGAGGGGTATGGAGGAATAGAGGGGTATGGAGGAGGGGTATGGAGGAACAGAGGGGTATGGAGGAACAGAGGGGTATGGAGGAACAGAGGGGAATGGAGGAAAAGAGGGGAATGGAGGAACAGAGGGGTATAGAGGAACAGAGGGGTATGGAGGAACAGAGGGGTATGGAGGAACAGAGAGGTATGGAGGAACAGAGGGGTATGGAGGAACAGAGGGGTATGGTGGAACAGAGGGGTATGGAGGAACAGAGGGGTATGGAGGAAAAGAGGGGCATGGAGGAACAGACGGGTATGGAGGAACAGAGGGGTATGGAGGAAAAGAGTGGTATGGAGGAACAGAGGGGTATGGAGGAACAGAGGGGTATGGAGGAACAGAGGGGTATGGAGGAGCAGTGGGGTATGGAGGAACAGAGGGGTATGGAGGAACAGAGGGGTATGGAGGAACAGAGGGGTATGGAGGAACAGAGGGGCATGGAGGAACAGAGGGGTATGGAGGAACAGAGGGGTATGGAGGAACAGAGGGGTATGGAGGAACAGAGGGGAATGGAGGAACAGAGGGGCATGGAGGAAAAGAGGGGAATGGAGGAACAGAGGGGTATAGAGAAGCAGAGGGGTATGGAGGAACAGAGGGGTATGGAGGAGCAGAGGGGTATGGAGGAACAGAGGGGTATGGAGGAACAGAGGGGTATGGAGGAACAGAGGGGTATGGAGGAACAGAGGGGTATGGAGGAACAGAGGGGTATGGAGGACCAGAGGGGGAGGAACAGAGGGGTATGGAGGAACAGAGGGGGAGGAACAGAGGGGTATGGAGGAACAGAGGGGTATGGAGGAACAGAGGGGTATGGAGGAACAGAGGGGTATGGAGGAACAGAGGGGTATGGAGGAACAGAGGGGGAGGAACAGAGGGGTATGGAGGAACAGAGGGGTATGGAGGAACAGAGGGGTATGGAGGAACAGAGGGGTATGGAGGAACAGAGGGGTATGGAGGAACAGAGGGGCATGGAGGAACAGAGGGGTATAGAGGAACAGAGGGGTATGGAGGAACAGAGGGGTATGGAGGAACAGAGGGGTATGGAGGAACAGAGGGGTATGGAGGAACAGAGGGGTATGGAGGAACAGAGGGGTATGGAGGAACAGAGGGGTATGGAGGAACAGAGGGGTATGGAGGAACAGAGGGGTATGGAGGAACAGAGGGGTATGGAGGAGGGGTATGGAGGAACAGAGGGGTATGGAGGAACAGAGGGGTATGGAGGAACAGAGGGGTATGGAGGAACAGAGGGGTATGGAGGAACAGAGGGGTATGGAGGAACAGAGGGGTATGGAGGAACAGAGGGGTATGGAGGAACAGAGGGGTATGGAGGAACAGAGGGGTGGAGGAACAGAGGGGTATGGAGGAACAGAGGGGTATGGAGGAACAGAGGGGTATGGAGGAGGGGTGTGGAGGAACAGAGGGGTATAGAGGAACAGAGGGGTATGGAGGAACAGAGGGGTATGGAGGAACAGAGGGGTATGGAGGAACATGGAGGAACAGAGGGGTATGGAGAGGGGTAACAGAGGGGTATGGAGGAACAGAGGGGTATGGAGGAACAGAGGGGTATGGAGGAACAGAGGGGTATGGAGGAACAGAGGGGTATGGAGGAACAGAGGGGTATGGAGGAACAGAGGGGTATGGAGGAACAGAGGGGTATGGAGGAACAGAGGGGTATGGAGGAACAGAGGGGTATGGAGGAACAGAGGGGTATGGAGGAACAGAGGGGGGGCATATGGAGGAACAGAGGGGTATGGAGGAACAGAGGGGTTTGGAGGAACAGAGGGGTATGGAGGAACAGAGGGGTATGGAGGAGGATGGAGGAACAGAGGGGTATGGATGGAGGAACAGAGGGGTATGGAGGAACAGAGGGGTATGGAGGAACAGAGGGGTATGGAGGAACAGAGGGGTATGGAGGAACAAAGGGGTATGGAGGAACAGAGGGGTATGGAGGAACAGAGGGGTATGGAGGAACAGAGGGGCATGGAGGAACAGAGGGGTATGGAGGAACAGAGGGGTATGGAGGAACAGAGGGGTATGGAGGAACAGAGGGGAATGGAAGAACAGAGGGGTATGGAGGAACAGAGGGGTATGGAGGAACAGAGGGATATGGAGGAACAGAGGGGCATGGAGGAACAGAGGGGTATGGAGGAACAGAGGGGCATGGAGGAACAGAGGGGTATGGAGGAAGAGGGGCATGGAGGAACAGAGGGGTATGGAGGAACAGAGGGGTATGGAGGAACAGAGGGGTATGGAGGAACAGAGGGGTATGGAGGAACAGAGGGGTATGGAGGAACAGAGGGGTATGGAGGAACAGAGGGGTATGGAGGAACAGAGGGGTATGGAGGAACAGAGGGGTATGGAGGAACAGAGGGGCATGGAGGAACAGAGGGGTATGGAGGAACAGAGGGGCATGGAGGAACAGACGGGTATGGAGGAACAGAGGGGTATGGAGGAACAGAGGGGTATGGAGGAACAGAGGGGTATGGAGGAACAGAGGGGTATGGAGGAACAGAGGGGTATGGAGGAAAAGAGGGGTATGGAGGAACAGAGTGGTATGGAGGAACAGAGGGGTATGGAGGAACAGAGGGGTATGGACGAACAGAGGGGTATGGACGAACAGAGGGGTATGGACGAACAGAGGGGTATGGAGGAACAGAGGGGTATGGAGGAACAGAGGGGTATGGAGGAACAGAGGGGTATGGAGGAACAGAGGGGCATGGAGGAACAGAGGGGTATGGAGGAAAAGAGGGGCATGGAGGAACAGAGGGGTATGGAGGAACAGAGGGGTATGGAGGAACAGAGGGGTATGGAGGAACAGAGGGGAATGGAGGAACAGAGGGATATGGAGGAACAGAGGGGTATGGAATAACAGAGGGGTAAGGAGGAACAGAGAGGTATGGAGGAACAGAGGGGTATGGAGGAACAGAGGGGTATGGAGGAACAGAGGGGTATGGAGGAACAGAGGGGTATGGAGGAACAGAGGGGTATGGAGGAACAGAGGGGCATGGAGGAACAGAGGGGTTTGGAGGAACAGAGGGGTATGGAGGAACAGAGGGGTATGGAGGAACAGAGGGGTATGGAGGCACAGAGGGGCATGGAGGAACAGAGGGGAATGGAGGAACAGAGGGGTATGGAGGAACAGAGGGGTATGGAGGAACAGAGGGGCATGGAGGAACAGAGGGGTATGGAGGAACAGAGGGGTATGGAGGAACAGAGGGGCATGGAGGAACAGAGGGGTATGGAGGAACAGAGGGGCATGGAGGAACAGAGGGGTATGGAGGAACAGAGGGGTATGGAGGAACAGAGGGGTATGGAGGAACAGAGGGGCATTGAGGAACAGAGGGGTACGGAGGAGCAGAGGGGCATGGAGGAACAGATGGGTATGGAGGAACAGAGGGGCATGGAGGAACAGAGGGGTATGGAGGAACAGAGGGGTATGGAGGAACAGAGGGGTTTGGAGGAACAGAGGGGTATGGAGGAACAGAGGGGTATGGAGGAACAGAGGGGTATGGAGGAACAGAGGGGTATGGAGGAACAGAGGGGTGTGGAGGAACAGAGGGGTATGGAGGAACAGAGGGGTATGGAGGAACAGAGGGGTATGGAGGAACAGAGGGGTATGGAGGAACAGAGGGGTATGGAGGAACAGAGGGGCATGGAGGAACAAAGGGGTATGGAGGAACAGAGGGGCATGGAGGAACAGAGGGGTATGGAGGAACAGAGGGGTATGGAGGAACAGAGGGGTATGGAGGAACAGAGGGGTATGGAGGAACAGAGGGGTATGGAGGAACAGAGTGGTGTGGAGGAACAGAGGGGTATGGAGGAACAGAGGGGTATGGAGGAACAGAGGGGTATGGAGGAACAGAGGGGCATGGAGGAACAGAGGGGTATTGAGGAACAGAGGGGCATGGAGGAACAGAGGGGTATGGAGGAAGAGGGGCATGGAGGAACAGAGGGGTATGGAGGAACAGAGGGGTATGGAGGAACACAGGGGTATGGAGGAACAGAGGGGTATGGAGGAACAGAGGGGTATGGAGGAACAGAGGGGTATGGAGGAACAGAGGGGTATGGAGGAACAGAGAGGTATGGAGGAACAGAGGGGTATGGAGGAACAGAGGGGTATGGAGGAACAGAGGGGCATGGAGGAACAGAGGGGTATGGAGGAACAGAGGGGCATGGAGGAACAGACGGGTATGGAGGAACAGAGGGGTATGGAGGAACAGAGGGGTATGGAGGAACAGAGGGGTATGGAGGAACAGAGGGGTATGGAGGAACAGAAGGGTATGGAGGAAAAGAGGGGTATGGAGGAACAGAGTGGTATGGAGGAACAGAGGGGTATGGAGGAACAGAGGGGTATGGAGGAACAGAGGGGTATGGAGGAACAGAGGGGTATGGAGGCACAGAGGGGCATGGAGGAACAGAGGGGAATGGAGGAACAGAGGGGTATGGAGGAACAGAGGGGTATGGAGGGACAGAGGGGCATGGAGGAAAAGAGGGGTATGGAGGAACAGAGGGGTATGGAGGAACAGAGGGGCATGGAGGAACAGAGGGGTATGGAGGAACAGAGGGGCATGGAGGAACAGAGGGGTATGGAGGAACAGAGGGGCATGGAGGAACAGAGGGGCATGGAGGAACAGAGGGGTATGGAGGAACAGAGGGGTATGGAGGAACAGAGGGGTATGGAGGAACAGAGGGGTATGGAGGAACAGAGGGGTATGGAGGAACAGAGGGGCATGGAGGAACAGAGGGGTATGGAGGAACAGAGGGGTATGGAGGAACAGAGAGGTATGGAGGAACAGAGGGGTATGGAGGAACAGAGGGGTATGGAGGAACAGAGGGGTATGGAGGAACAGAGGGGTATGGAGGAACAGAGGGACATGGAGGAACAGAGGGGTATGGAGGAACAGAGGGGCATGGAGGAACAGAGGGGTATGGAGGAACAGAGGGGCATGGATGAACAGAGGGGTATGGAGGAACAGAGGGGTAAGGAGGAACAGAGGGGTATGGAGGAACAGAGGGGTATGGAGGAACAGAGGGGTATGGAGGAACAGAGGGGTATAGAGGAACAGAGGGGCATGGAGGAACAGAGGGGTATGGAGGAACAGAGGGGTATGGAGGAACAGAGGGGTATGGAGGAACAGAGGGATATGGAGGAACAGAGGGGTATTGAGGAACAGAGGGGAATGGAGGAACAGAGGGGTATGGAGGAACAGAGGGGCTTGAAGGAACAGAGGGGTATGGAGGAACAGAGGGGTATGGAGGAACAGAGGGGCATGGAGGAACAGAGGAGCATGGAGGAACAGAGGGGCATGGAGGAACAGAGGGGCATGGAGGAAGAGAGGGGTATGGAGGAACAGAGGGGCATGGAGGAACAGAGGGGCATGGAGGAACAGAGGGGCATGGAGGAACAGAGGGGTATGGAGGAACAGAGGGGCATGGAGGAACAGAGGGGCATGGAGGAACAGAGGGGCATGGAGGAACAGAGGGGCATGGAGGAACAGAGGGGTATGGAGGAACGGAAGAGTATGGAGGAACAGAGGGGTATTGAGGAACAGAGGGGTATGGAGGAACAGAGGGGTATGGAGGAGCAGAGGGGTATGGAGGAACAGAGGGGTATGGAGGAACAGAGGGGCATGGAGGAACAGAGGGGCATGGAGGAACAGAGGGGCATGGAGGAACAGAGGGGCATGGAGGAACAGAGGGGTATGGAGGAACAGAGGGGTATGGAGGAACAGAGGGGTATGGAGGAACAGAGGGGTATGGAGGAACAGAGGGGTATGGAGGAACAGAGGGGCATGGAGGAACAGAGGGGTATGGAGGAACAGAGGGGTATGGAGGAACAGAGAGGTATGGAGGAACAGAGGGGTATGGAGGAACAGAGGGGTATGGAGGAACAGAGGGGTATGGAGGAACAGAGGGGTATGGAGGAACAGAGGGACATGGAGGAACAGAGGGGTATGGAGGAACAGAGGGGCATGGAGGAACAGAGGGGTATGGAGGAACAGAGGGGCATGGATGAACAGAGGGGTATGGAGGAACAGAGGGGTAAGGAGGAACAGAGGGGTATGGAGGAACAGAGGGGTATGGAGGAACAGAGGGGTATGGAGGAACAGAGGGGTATGGAGGAACAGAGGGGCATGGAGGAACAGAGGGGTATGGAGGAACAGAGGGGTATGGAGGAACAGAGGGGTATGGAGGAACAGAGGGATATGGAGGAACAGAGGGGTATTGAGGAACAGAGGGGCATGGAGGAACAGAGGGGTATGGAGGAACAGAGGGGCATGAAGGAACAGAGGGGTATGGAGGAACAGAGGGGTATGGAGGAACAGAGGGGCATGGAGGAACAGAGGGGCATGGAGGAACAGAGGGGCATGGAGGAACAGAGGGGCATGGAGGAAGAGAGGGGTATGGAGGAACAGAGGGGCATGGAGGAACAGAGGGGCATGGAGGAACAGAGGGGCATGGAGGAACAGAAGGGTATGGAGGAACAGAGGGGCATGGAGGAACAGAGGGGCATGGAGGAACAGAGGGGCATGGAGGAACAGAGGGGCATGGAGGAACAGAGGGGTATGGAGGAAAGGAAGAGTATGGAGGAACAGAGGGGTATTGAGGAACATAGGGGTATGGAGGAACAGAGGGGTATGGAGGAGCAGAGGGGTATGGAGGAACAGAGGGGCATGGAGGAACAGAGGGGCATGGAGGAACAGAGGGGCATGGAGGAACAGAGGGGTATGGAGGAACAGAGGGGCATGGAGGAACAGAGGGGTATGGAGGAACAGAGGGGCATGGAGGAACAGAGGGGCATGGAGGAACAGAGGGGCATGGAGGAACAGAGGGGCATGGAGGAACAGAGGGGTATGGAGGAACAGAGGGGAATGGAGGAACAGAGGGGTATGGAGGAACAGAGGGGTATGGAGGAACATAGGGGTATGGAGGAACAGAGGGGTATGGAGGAACAGAGGGGTATGGAGGAACAGAGGGGTATGGAGGAACAGAGGGGTATGGTGGAACAGAGGGGTATGGAGGAACAGAGGGGTATGGAGGAACAGAGGGGTATGGAGGAACAGAGGGGTATGGAGGAACAGAGGGGTATGGAGGAACAGAGGGGTATGGAGGAACAGAGGGGCATGGAGGAACAGAGGGGTATGGAGGAACAGAGGGGTATGGAGGAACAGAGGGGTATGGAGGAACAGAGGGGTATGGAGGAACAGAGGGGCATGGAGGAACAGAGGGGTATGGAGGAACAGAGGGGCATGGAGGAACAGAGGGGTATGGAGGAACAGAGGGGCATGGAGGAACAGAGGGGTATGGAGGAACAGAGGGGTATGGAGGAACAGAGGGGTATGGAGGAACAGAGGGGTATGGAGGAACAGAGGGGTATGGAGGATTGGTAGGGATTTGGGAGGGACAACGGATGTATTATAGGGATGAAGGGAAAATGGGATGATAGAGGGGATGGAGGGTTGGGATGAATGGGGAAAGTATGGGAAGGAACAAGAAATATTGAAGGGAAAGAGGAAGTTTGGGTGGGATGGAATTGGAATGGGAAAGATGGAAGAGGTACAAGAGGGATGAAAAGGAATTTGAAAGGGATAGAGACTGAGGTAGGGGACACTGAATGTATCACTGGCGCGGAAAATTAAGGTATTAGTAGTGTCATGTTCTGTGAAGCTGCTACGACTTTGTGCTGCTCCTGACTATATTGACTCTGTCCAGCCCATCACCGGTGTCATCCCACCAGCTGAGTGACTCCACCTGCCATGTTATTTTACCAGCTGTGTCATTCCACCGTCAGTGTTGTGTTACCGGGTGCGTCATTCCACCAGTAACTTAAGTCTCGCTGCTACACACTCGCCCTTTATACGAAGACCACGTGAACGCTGGAACCTACGCAGTTATGAATGTCGGTGGTCTAGAGTATGATCCATGTCATTTTGAGGTATACGAGTGTATTTAGACAAGTGTGTGGGTAGAGGGAAGAATGCAGAGGCACAGCAAGGTTGCCAAACTCGCAGGTGGGTAGTCCGGTACTTTTACAGTAAGACTTGTAGTTATACAATATGGCTGGTAGTTTCAGGATAATGCTGATAGTTTTGCAATAAGGTTGGTAAATTTACAATAAGACTGATACTTTTACAATAAGATTGATACTTTTACAATAAGACTGATAGTTTTACAATAAGGCTGGTAGTTTTAAACCAAGGCTGTTAGTTGTACAATAAAGTTCGAAGTTTTGCAGTAACGCTGATAGTTTTACAAAAAGGCTGACAGGTTTACAATAAGGCTATTAGTTTAACATTAAGGCTGATAGTTTTAGAGTAATGCTGGTACTTTTACAATAAGACTGATAGTTTTACAGTAAGGCTAGCAATTTCACAATAAGGCTGATAGTTTTACAATAAGGCTGATAGTTTTACAATAAGGCTTATAGTTTTACAATAAGATTGATACTTTTACAATAAGATTGATAGTATTACAATAAGACTTACAGTTTTACAAATAGGCTGATAGTTTTAAAATAAGGCTAATATGTTTACAATAAGGCTGATAGTTTTACAATAAGACTGATAGTGTTACAATAAGATTGATACTTTTACAATAAGATTGATAGTTTTACAATAAGACTGATAGTTTTACAAAAAGGCTCATAGTTATAAAATAAGGCTGATAGTTTTACAATAAGGCTCATAGTTTTAATATCAGGTTGATAGTTTTACAATAAGGCTGATAGTTTTACAATAAGACTGATAGTTTTACAAAAAGACAGAGAGGTTTACAAAAAGACTGACAGCTTTATAATAAGAATGACAGTTTTATAATAAGACTGATAGCTTTACAGTATGGCGGGTAGCTTTAAAATAAGGCTGATATTTGTACAATAATGTTCGTAGTTTTTACAGTAACGCTGATAGTTTTACAATACGGCTGACAGTTTTACAGTAAGACAGAGAGGTTTACAATAAGACTAGATTTTTTACAATAAGACTGATAGTTTTACAATAAGACAGAGAGGTTCACAAAAAGGCTGATAGTTTTACAGTAAGGCTGGTAGTTTTGCAATAAGACTGATAGTATTACAATAAGGCTGATAGTTTTAAAATAAGGCTGATAGTTTTACAACAAGGCTTTTAGTTTTCCAATAAGGCTGATAGTTTTGCAATAAGGCTGATAGTTTTAAAATAAGGCTGACAGTTTTACAATAAGACTGATAGTGTTTCAAAAAGATTGATACTTTTACAATAAGACTGATAGTTTTACAATAAGACTGACAGTTTTACAATAAGGCTGGTAGTTTTAAAATAGGGCTGATTGTTTTGCAATAAGGCTGATAGTTTTAAAATAAGGTTGATAGTTTTACAATAAAGCTGATAATTTTACAATAAGTCTGATAGTTTTACAAAAAGACAGAGAGGTTTACAATAAGACTGACAGTTTTACAATAAGACTGACAGTTTTAAAATAAGACTGATAATTTTACAATAAGGCTGGTAGTTTTGCAATAAGCCTGGTAGTTTTAAAATAAGGCTGATAGTTGTACAATAAAGTTCGTAGTTTTTATACTAAAGCTGATAGTTTTACAATAAGATTGACAGCTTTACAGTAAGACAGAGAGGTTTACAATAAGACTGGCAGTTTTACAATAAGACTGATAGTTTTACAATAAGACTAAAAGTTTTACAATAAGAGAAGGAGGTTTGCAAAATAGCTGATAGTTTTACAGTAACGCTGGTAGTTTTACAATAGGACTGATAGTTTTACAACAAGGCTTATAGTTTTACAATAAGACTGATAGTTTTGCAATAAGGCTGACAGTTTTACAGTAAGGCTGGTAGTTCCACAGTAAGGCAGATAGTTTTAAAATATGGCTTATAATTTTACAGTAAGGCTGATAGTTTTACAATAAGGGTGGAAGTTTTAAAATAAGGCTTATAGTTTTACAATAAGGCTGACGGTTTTACAATATGGCTGATAGTTTTACAATAAGACTGTTTTATAAGACTGACAGTTATACAATAAGACTGGTAATTTTACAATAAGGCTGAAAGTTTTATGATAAGGCTTGTAGTTCTACAATAAGGCTGGTAGTTTCAAAAGTAAGGCTGGTACTTTTACAATAAGACTGATAGTTTTACAATAAGGCTTGTAGTTTTACAATAAGGCTGATAGTTTTGCAATAATGCTGATAGTTTTAAAATAAGGCTGATAGTTTTACAAAAAGGCTGATAGTTTTACAAAAAGACTGACAGTTTTAGAAAAAGGATTATAGGTTTACAAAAAGACTGATAGTTTTAGTTTTACAATAATTGGCTGATAGTTTGCAACAAGGCTCATAGTTTTGCAATAAGGCTGATAGTTTTTTCAATAATGCTGATAGTTTTAAAATAAGGCTGATAGTTTTACAAAAAGGCTGATAGTTATACAAAAAAACTGATAGTTTTACAATAAGGATGGTAGTTTTAAAACAGGGCTGATAGTTGTACAATAAAGTTCGTAGTTTTACAGTAACGCTGATAGTTTTACAAAAAGGCTGTCAGCTTTACAATAAGGCTGATAGTTTTACAACAAGGTTTATAGTTTTACAACAAGGCTGATAGTTTTGCAATAAGGCTTATAGTTTTAAAATAAGACTGATAGTTTTATAAAAAGGCTGATAGTTTTACAAAAAGACTGATAGTTTTACAATAAGGCCGGTAGTTTTAAAACAAGGCTGATAGTTGTACAATAAAGTTCGTTGTTTTACAGTAACGCAGATAGTTTTACAAAGAGGCCGGCAGTTTTACAATAAGGCTATTAGTTTCAAAATAAGGCTCATAGTTTTACAGTAAGGCCGGTACCTTTACAGTAAGACTGATAGTTTTACAATAAGGCTGGTAGTTTTACAATAAGTCTGATAGTTTTACAATAAGACTGATAGTTTTACAATAAGGCTGATAATTTTAAAATAACGCTGATAGTTTTACAATAAGGCTGATAATTTTACAGTAAGATTGATACTTTTACAATAAGACTGATAGTTTTACAATAAGACTGATAGTTTTACAATAAGGCTGATAGTTTTAAAATTAGGCTGATAGTTTTACAAAAAGACAGACGTTCACAATAATACTGACAGTTTTACAATAAGACTGATAGTTTTACAATAAGACTGATAGGCTTACAATAAGGCTGGTAGTTTTACAATAAGCCTGGTGGCTTTAAAATAAAGCTGATAGTTGTACAATAAAGTTCGCCGCTTTTACAGTAACCCTGATAGTTTTACAATAAGGCCGACAGTTTTACAGTAAGAGATAGAGGTTTGCAATAAGACTGGCAGTTTTGCAATAAAACTGATAGTTTTACAATAAGACAGAGAGGTTTACAAAAAGGCTGATAGTTTTGCAGTAAGGCTGGTAGTTTTACAATAAGACTGATAGTTTTACAATAAGGCTGATAGTTTTACAATAAGGCTGATAGTTTTATAACAAGGCACATAGTTTTACAATGAGGCTGATAGTTTTGCAAAAAGGCTGATAGTTTTAAAATAAGGCTGATAGTTCTACAATTAGGCTGATAATTTTCAAAAAAACTGATGGTTTTACAATAAGATTGATACTTTTACAATAAGACTGATACTTTTACAATAAGACTGATAGTTTTTCAATAAGGCTGGTAGTTTTAAAATAAGGCTGATAGTTGTACAATAAGGCATATAGTGTTACAATAAGGCTATTAGTTTAACAATAAGGCTGATAGCTTTACTATAAGGCTGGTACTTTTACAAAAATGCTGATAGCTATAGAGAAAGGCTAGTAGTTTTACAACAAGGCTGATAGTTTTACAATAAGGCTGATAGTTTTATAAAAAGGCTTACAGTTTTACAAAAAGGCTGATAGTTTTAAAGCAAGGGTGGTACTTTTACAAAAAGCCTGATAGCTTTACAGTAAGACTGGTAGTTTTACAATAAGATTGATAGTTTTACAATAAAGCTGATAGTTTTAAAACAAGGCTTATAGTTTTGCAATAATGCTGATACTTTTAAAATAAGGCTGGTATTTTACAAAAACGCTGATAGTTTTGCAGTAAGGCTGGTAGTTTTACAATAAGACTGATAGTTTTACAATTAGGCTGATAGTTTTACAACAAGTCTTATAGTTTTACAATAAGGCCGATACTTTTGCAATAAGGCTGATAGTTTTAAAATAAGGCTGATAGTTTTAAAATAAGGCTGACAGTTTTACAATAAGGTTTGTAGTTTTACAATAAGACTGATAGGTTTACAAAAAGGCTGATAGTTTTACAACAAGGCTTATAGTTTTACATTAAGGCAGATAGTTTTACAGTAAGGCTGATAATCTTAAAATAAGGCTGATAGTTTTACAAAAAGGCTGACAGTTTTACAATAAGACTGATAGTTTTACAGTAAAGCTGGTAGTTTTACAATAAGACTGATAGTTTTACAACTAGGCTGAGAACTTTACAAAAAGGCTCATAGTTTTACAATAAGGTTGGTAGTTTTACAATAAGGCTTATAGTTTTACAATAAGGCTGATGGTTTTACAATAAGGCTCATAGTTATACAATAAGACTGGTAATTTTACAATAAGGCTGAAAGTTTTATGATAAGGCTTGTAGTTCTACAATAAGGCAGACAGTTTTACAATAAGACTGATAGTTTTACAATAAGGCTTGTAGTTTTACAATAACGCTGATAGTTTTACAATAAGACTGATAGTTTTACAATAAGGCTGATAGTTTTAAAATAAGGCTGATAGTTTTACAACAAAGCTTATAGTTTTCCAATAAGGCTGATAGTTTAGCAATAAGGCTGATAGTTTTAAAATAAGGCAGACAGTTTTACAACAAGACTGATAGTTTTACAATAAGATTGATACTTTTACAATAAGACTGACAGTTTTATAATAAGACTGGTTGTTTCTCAAAAAGGCTGGTAGTTTTAAAATAAGGCTGATAGTTGTACAATAAGGCTAATAGTTTTACAATAAGACTCATACTCTTGCAATAAGATTAATACCTTTAAAATAAGACTGATAGTTTTACAATAAGACTGATAATTTCACAATAAGGCTGATAGTTTTAAAATAGGGCAGATAGTTTTACAGTAAGGCTGATAGTTTTAAAATAAGTCTGATAGTTTTACAATAAGGCTGATAATTTTAAAATAAGAAGGATGGTTTTACATAAAGACATAAAGACAATAAGTTTGACAGTTTTACAATAAGACTGATAGTTTTACAATAAGACAGATAGGTTTACAATAAGGCTGGTAGTTTTACAATAAGCCTGGTAGCTTTAAAATAAGGCTGATAGTTGAACAATAAAGTTCGTAGTTTTTTCAGTAACGCTGATAGTTTTTCAAAAAGGCTGACAGTTTATCAGTAAGACAGAGAGGTTTACAATAAGACTGGCAGTTTTACAATAAGACTGATAGTTTTACAATAAGACTAATAGTTTTACAATAAGACAAAGAGGTTTACAAAAAGGCTGATAGTTTTACAGAAACGCTGGTAGTTTTACAATAAGACTGATAGATTTACAATAAGGCTGATAGTTTTAAAATAAGGCTGACAGGTTTACAAAAAGGCTGATAGTTTTACAAAAAGGCTGGTAGTTATAAAACAAGGCTGATAGTTGTACAATAAAGTTCGAAGTTTTACAGTAACGCTGATAGTTTTAAAATAAGGTAGATAGTTTTACAATATGGCTATTAGATTAAAAATAATGCTGATAGTTTTAGAGTAAGGCTGGTACTTTTGCAATAAGACGTATAGTTTTAAAATATGGCTGGTAGTTTTACAATAAGGCTGGTAGATTTACAATGAGACTGACAGTTTTACAATAAGGCTGATAGTTTTAAAATAAGGCTGATAGTTTTACAAAAAGGCTGATAATTTTAAAATAAGAATGATAGATTTACACAAAGACAGAGAGGTTTACAATAAAAATGATAAGGCTGGTAGTTCTACAATAAGGCTGGTAGTTTTACAGTAAGGCTGGTACTTTTATTTAAGACTGAGAGTTTTACAGTAAGGCTGGTAATTTTACAATAAGGCTGATAGTTTTAAAACAAGGCTGAAAGTTTTACTATAAGGCAGATTGTTTTTCAATAAGACTTATAGTTTTACAATAAGATTGATACTCTTACAATAAGATCGATAGTATTACAATAAGACTGATAGTTTTACAATAAGGCTGATAGTTTTAAAACAAGGCTGAGAGTTTTACTATAAGGCTGATTGTTTTTCAATAAGACTTATAGTTTTACAATAAGATTGATACTCTTACAATAAGATCGATAGTATTACAATAAGACTGATAGTTTTACAATAAGGCTGATAGTTTTAAAATAAGGCTGACAGTTTTACAATAAGGCTGATAGTTTTAAAATAAGGTTGATAGTTTTACAATAAGGCAGATAATTTTACAATAAGACTGATAGTTTTACAAAAAGACAGAGAGGATTGCAATAAGACTGACAGTTTTACAATACGACTGATAGTTTTACAATAAGACTGAAAGTTTTACAATATGGCCTGTAGTTTTACAACAAGCCTGGTAGCTTTAAAATAAGGCTGATAGTTGTACAATAAAGTTCGTAGTTTTTACAGTATCGCTGATAGTTTTGCAATACGGGTGACAGTTTTACAGTAAGACAGAGAGGTTTACAATAAGACTGGCAGTTTTACAATAAGACTGATAGTTTTACAAAAAGGCTGATAGTTTTACAACAACACAAAGAGGTTTACAAAAAGGCTGATAGTTTTACAGTAAGGCTGGTACTTTTACAATGAGATTGATAGTTGAACAATGAGGAGGTTAGTTTTACAACAACGCTGATAGTTTGCAACAAGGCTCATAGTTTTGCAATAAGGCTGATAGTTTTTTCAATAATGCTGATAGTTTTAAAATAAGGCTGATAGTTTTACAAAAAGGCTGATAGTTATACAAAAAAACTGATAGTTTTACAATAAGGCTGGTAGTTTTAAAACAAGGCTGATAGTTGTACAATAAAGTTCGTAGTTTTACAGTGACGCTGATAGCTTTAAAATAAGGCTGACAGTTTTACAATAAGGCTTTTAGTTTAAAATAAAAGGCTGATAGTTTTAGATAAAGGCTGGTACTTTTACAATAAGACAGATAGTTTTAAAATATGGCTGGTAGTTTTGCAATAAGGCTGATAGATTTACAATGAGACTGATAGTTTTACGATAAGGCTGATAGTTTTACGGTAAGGCTGGTAGTTTTACAATAAGACTGATAATTTTACAATAAGGCTGGTTGTTTTACAATAAGGCTAATAGTTTTACAATAGGGCTATTAGTTTAACAATAAGGCTGACAGTTTTACAAAAAGACAGAGAGGTTTACAATAATACTGACAGTTTTACAATAAAACTGATAGTTTTACAATGAGACTGACAGTTTTAAAATAAGGCTGACAGTTTTACAATAAGGCTGGTAGTTTTAAAGCAAGGCTGATAGTTGTACAATAAAGTTCGTAGTTTTACAGTAACGCTGATAGTTTTACAATAAGGCCGACAGTTTTACAATAAGACAGAGAGGTTTACAATAAGACTGGCAGTTTTACAATAAGACTGATAGTTTTACAATAAGACTGATAGTTTTACAATAAGACAAAGAGGTTTACAAAAAGGCTGATAGTTTTACAGAAAGGTTGGTAGTTTTACAATAAGACTGATAGATTTAAAATAAGGCTGATAGTTTTAAAATAAGGCTGATAGGTTTACAAAAAGGCTGATAGTTTTACAAAAAGGCTTATAGTTTTACAAAAAGGCTGGTAGTTATAAAACAAGGCTGATAGTTGTACAATAAAGTTCGTAGTTTTACAGTAACGCTGATAGTTTTAAAATAAGGCTGATAGTTTTACAATAAGTCTATTAGTTTAAAAATAATGCTGTTAGTTTTAGAGTAAGGCTGGTACTTTTACAATAAGACGTATAGTTTTAAAATATGGCCGGTAGTTTTACAATAAGGCTGGTAGATTTACAATAAGACTGACAGTTTTACAATAAGGCTGATAGTTTTAAAATAAGACTGATAGTTTTAAAAAAAGGCTGATAGTGTTACAATAAGATTGATACTTTTACAGTAAGACTGATAGTTTTACAATAAGACTGATAGTTTTACAATAAGACTGAAAGCTTTAAAATGAAGCTGATAGTTTTACAGTAAGGCTGACAGTTTTAAAATAAGTCTGATAGTTTTACAATAAGGCTGATAATTTTAAAATAAGGCTGATAGTTTTACAATAAGACTGATAGTTTTAAGAAAGAATAAGTTTTACAATAAGACTGATAGTTTTACAATAAGACAGATAGGTTTACAATAAGGCTGGTAGTTTTACAATAGGCCTGCTAGCTTTAAAATAAGGCAGGTAGTTGTACAATAAAGTTCGTAGTTTTACAGTAACGCTGACAGTTTTGCAATAAGGCTAAGAGTTTCACGGTAAGAAAGAGAGGTTTACAGAATAAGGGTGATAGTTTTACAACAAGGCTTATAGTTTTACAATAAGGCTGATAGTTTTACAATATGGCTGATAGTTTTAAAATAAGGCAGATAAGTTTACAAAAAGGCTGATAGTTTTACAAAAAGACTGATAGTTTTACAATAAAGCTGGTAGTTTTAAAACAAGGCTGATAGTTGTACAATAAAAGTTCGTTGTTTTACAGTGACGCTGATAGCTTTAAAATAAGGCTGACAGTTTTACAATAAGGCTTTTAGTTTGAAAATAAGGCTGATAGTTTTAGAGTAAGGCTGGTACTTTTACAATAAGACGGATAGTTTTAAAATATGGCTGGTAATTTTACAATAAGACAAAGAGGTTTACAAAAAGGCTGATAGTTTTACGGTAAGGCTGGTAGTTTTACAATAAGACTGATAGTTTTACAATAAGGCTGGTTGTTTTACAATAAGGCCGATAGTTTTACAACAAGGCTTGTAGTTTCAAAATAAGGCTGATAGTTTTGCAATATGGCTGATAGTTTTAAAATAAGGCTAATAGTTTTACAAAAAGGCTGATAGCTTTACAAAAAGACTGATAGTTTTACAATAAGGCTTATAGTTTTACAATAAGGCTGATAATTTTGCAATAAGGCAGATAGTTTTAAAATAAGGCTGACAGTTACACAAAAAGGATTACAGTTTCACAAAAAGACTTATAGTTTTACAAAAAGGCTGGTAGTTTCAAAACAAGGCTGATAGTTGAACAAAAAATTTCGTAGTTTTACAGTAACGCAGATAGTTGAACAAAAAAGTTCGTAGTTTTACAGTAACGCTGATAGTTTTACAATAAGGCTGACAGTTTTTCAGTAAGGCTATTAGTTTAGAAATAAGGCTGATAGTTTTACAGTAAGGCTGGTACTTTTACAATAAGACTGACAGTTTTAAAATATTACTGGTAGTTTTACAATAAGACTGATAGTTTTACAATAAGACTGATAGTTTTACAATAAAGCTGATAGTTTTAAAATAAGGTTGATAGTTTTACAAAAAGGCTAATAGTTTTACTATAAGACTCATAGTTTTGCAGTAAGATTGATACTTTTACAATAAGACTGATAGTTTTACAACAAGCCTGATAGTTTTACAAAAAGGCTGATAATTTTAAAATAAGGCTGATAGTTTTGCAATAAGGCTGATAATTTTACAATAAGGCTGATAGTGTTACAATAAGATTGATACTTTTACAGTAAGACTGATAGTTTTACAATAAGACTGATAGTTTTTCAATAAGGCTGATAGCTTTAAAATAAGGCTGATAGTTTTACAGTAAGGCTGACAGTTTTAAAATAAGGCTGATAGTTTTACAATAAGGCTGATAATTTTAAAATAAGAAGGATAGTTTTACATAAAGACAGAGAGGTTTACAATATGACTGACAGTTTTACAATAAGACTGATTGTTTTACAATAAGACTAATAGTTTTACAATATCGCTGGTAGTTTTACAATATGCCTGGTAGCTTTAAAATAAGGCTGATAGTTGTACAATAAAGTTCGTAGTTTGTTCAGTAACGCTGATAGTTTTAGAATAAGGCCGACAGTTTTACAGTTAGACAGAGAGGTTTACAATGAGAATGGCAATTTTACAATAAGACTGATAGTTTTACAATAAGAAAAAGAGGTTTACAAAAATGCTGATAGTTTTACAGTAAGGCTGGTAGTTTTACAATAAAACTGATAGCTTTACAATAAGGCTGGTAGTTTTACAATAAGGCTGAAAATTTTACGACAAGGCTTTTAGGTTTACAATAAGGCTGATAGTTTTGCAGTAAGGCTGATAGTTATACAAAAAGACTGATAGTTTTACAATAAGGCTGGAAGTTTTAAAACAAGGCTGATAGTTGTACAATAAAGTTCGTAGTTTTACAGTAACACTGATAGTTTTACAGTAAGGCTGACAGTTTTACAATAAGGCTGATAGTTTTGTAATAATGCTGATAGTTTTAAAATAAGGCTGATAGTTTTACAAAAAGTCTGATAGTTTTACAGATAGACTGATAGTTTTACAATAAGGCTGGTAGTTTTAAATCAAGGCTGATAGTTGTACAATAAAGTTCGTAATTTTGCAGTAACGCTGATTGTTTTACAATAAGGCTGACAGTTTTACAGTATCGCTATTAGTTTAAAAATAAGGCTGATAGTTTTACAGAAAGGCTGGTACTTTTACAATAAGACTGATAGTTTTAAAATATGGCTGGTAGTTTTACAACAACGCTGATAGTTTTACAATAAGACCGATAGTTTCACAATAAGGCTGATAGTTATAATGTAAGGCTGATAGTTTTACAATAAGACTGATAGTTTTACAATAAGACTCATTGTTTTACAATAAGATTGATACTTTTACAATAAGACTGATAGTTTTACAATAAGACTGATAGTTTTACAATAAGGCTGATAGTTTTAAAATAAGGCTGAAAGTTTTACAATAAGGCTGATAGTTTTACCATTAGACTGATAGTGTTACAATAAGATTGACACTTTTTCAATAAGACTGATCGTTTTACAATATGACTGATAGTTTTACAGTAAGGCTGACAGCTTTAAAATAATTCTGAAAGTTTTACAGTAAGGCTGATAGTTTAAAATAAGGCTGATAGTTTTACATTAAGGCTGATAATTTTAAAATAAGACTGATAGTTTTACAAAAAGACAGAGAGGTTTACAATAATACTCACAGTTTTACAATAAGACTGATAGTTTTACAATAAGACTGGTAGTTTTACAATAAGCCTGTTAGCTTTAAAATAAGGCTGATAGTTGTACAATAAAGTTCGTAGTTTTTACTGCAACGCTGATAGTTTTACAATAAGGCTAAGAGTTTTACAGTAAGACTGAGAGGTTTCCAATAACACTGGCAGTTTTACAATAAGACAGATAGTCTTACAATGAGACAGAGAGGTTTACAAATAGGCTGATAGTTTTACAGTAAGGATGGTAGTTTTACAGATAGGCCGATAGTTTAAAATAAGGATGATACTTTTACTGTAAGGCTGATAGTTTTACAATAAGGCTGATAGTTTTACAGTAAGGTTTGTAGTTTTACAATAATGCTGACAGCTTTACAATAAGGCTGATAGTTTTACAATAAGACTGGTAGTTTTACAATAAGGTTGATAGTTTTATGATAAGGCTGGTAGTTCTACAATAAGGCTGGTAGTTTTACAGTAAGGCTGGTACTTTTACTGTAAGACTGAGAGTTTTATAATAAGGCTGGTAATTTTACAATAAGGCTGATAGTTTTACAATAAGACTGAGAGTTTTACAATAAGGCTGATAGTTTTAAAATAAGGCTGATAGTTTTACAATAAGGCTGATTTTTTTACATTTAGGCTCATAGTTTCACAATAAGATTGATACTTTTAAAATAAGATTGATAGTTTTACAATAAGACTGATAGTTGTACAATAAGGCAGATAGTTTTACAATAAGGCTGATAGTTTTATAATAAGGCTGATAGTTTTACAATAAGGCTGATAGTTTTAAAATAAGGTTGATGGTTTTACAATAAGGCTGATAGTTTTGCAGTAAGACTGATAGTTTTACAATAAGACTGATAGATTTACAATATGGCTGGAAGTTTTACAATAAGCCGTGTAGCTTTAAAATAAGGCTGATAGTTGTACAATAAAGTTCGTAGTTTTTGCAGTAACGCTGATAGTTTTACAATAAAGCTGACAATTTTACTGCAAGACAGAGAGGTTTACAATAAGATTGGCAGTTTTACAATAAGACTGATAGTTTTACAATAAGACTGAAAGTTTTACAATGAGACAAAGAGGTTTACGGAAGTCTGATAGTTTTACAGTAAGGCTGCTAGTTTTACAATAAGACTGATAGTTTTACAATAAGCCTGGTAGCTTTACAATAAGGCTGACGGTTTTACAAAAAGGCTGATAGTTTTACAAAAAGACTGATAATTGTACAATAAGGCTGATAGTTTTGCAATAAGACTGATAGTTTTAAAATAGGGCTGATAGTTTTACAAGAAGGCTGATAGTTTTGTAAAAAGACTGATAGTTTTACAGTAAATCTGGTAGTTTTAAAACAAGGCTGATAGTTGTACAATAAAGTTCGCAGTTTTACAGTAACGCTGATAGTTTTACAATAAGCCGGACAGTTTTACAATAAGGCTATTAGTTTATAAATAAGGCTGATAGTTTTACAGTAAGGCTGGTACTTTTACAGTAAGACTGATAGTTTTAAAATATGGCTGGTAGTTTTACAATAAGGCTGATAGTTTTACAATAAGACGGATGTTTTTACAATAAGGCCGGTAGTTTTAAAATAAGGCTGATAGTTTTACAATAAGGCTGATAGTTTTACAATAAGCCTGGTAGCTTTAAAATAAGGCTGATAGTTGTACAATAAAGTTCGTAGTTTTTACAGTAACGCTGATAGTTTTACAGTAAGGCTCACAGTTTTACAGTAAGACAGAGACGTTTACAATAAGACTTGTAGTTTTACAATAAGACTGATAGTCTTACAATGATAGAGAGAGGTTTACAAAAAGGATGATAGTTTTGCAGTAAGGCTGGTAGTTTTACAATAAGACTGATGGTTTTGCAATAAGGCTGATAGTTTTACAATAAGACTGATAGTTTTACAACAAATCTTATAGTTTTACAATAAGGCTGATAATTTTGCAATAAGGCTGATAGTTTTAAAATAAGGCTGACAGTTTTACAATAAGTCTGATAGTTTTACAAAAAGACTGATAGTTTTACAAGAAGATTGATACTTTTACAATAAGACTGATAGTTTTACAATAAGACTGACAGTTTTTCAATAAGGCTGGTAGTTTTAAAATAAGGCTGATAGTTGTACAATAAGGCTAATAGTTTTACAATAAGGCTATTAGTTTAACAATAAGGCTGATAGCTTTACTATAAGGCTGGTACTTTTACAAAAAGGCTGATAGCTTTAGAGTAAGGCTAGTAGTTTTACAATAAGACTGATAGTTTTACGAGAAGACAGAGAGGTTTACAATAAAACTGACAGTTTTACAGTAAGACTGATAGTTTTACAATACGACTGATAGTTTTACAATATGGCTGGTAGTTTTACAATAAGCCTGGTAGCTTTAAAATAAGGCAGATAGTTGTACAATGAACTTCGTAGTTTTTACAGTAACGCTGTTAGTTTTACAATAAGGCTGACAGTTTTACAGTAAGACAAAGAGGTTTAAAATAAGACAGGCAGTTTTACAGTAAGACTGGTAGTTTTACAATAAGACTGGTAGTTTTACAATAAGACAAAGAGGTCTACAAAAAGGCTGATAGTTTTACAGTAAGGCTGGTAGTTTTACAATAAGACTGATAGTTTTACAATAAGGCATGTAGTTTTACAATAAGGCTAATAGTTTTACAGCAAGGCTTAGAGTTTTACAATAAGGCTGATAGTTTTGCAATAAGGCTGATAGTTTGAAAATAAGGCTGATAATTTTACAAAGAGGCTGATTGCTTTACAAAAAGACTGATAGTTTTACAATAAGGCTGGTAGTTTTAAAACAAGGCTAATAGTTGTACAATAAAGCTCGTAGTTTTACAGTAACGCTGACAGTTTTACAATAAGACTGACAGTTTTACAATAAGGCTATTAGTTTAAGAATAAGTCTGATAGTTTTACAGTAAAGCTGGTGCTTTCACAAAAAGACTGATAGTTTTAAAATATGGCTGGTAGTTTTAGATTAAGGCTGACAGTTTTACAATAAGACTGATAGTTTTACAATAAGGCTGAGAGTTTTAAAAAAAGGCTGATAGTTTTACAAAAAGGCTGATATTTTTACAGTAAGACTCATAGTTTTACAATAAGATTGGTACTTTTACAATAAGACTGATAGTTTTATAATAAGGCTGATAGTTTTAAAATAAGGCTGATAGTTTTACAATAAGGCTGATAGTTTTACAATAAGACTGATAGTGTTATAATAAGATTGATTTTTTTTATTATCACACTTGCCGATTCCCACCAAGGCAGGGTGGCCCGAAAAAGAAAAACTTTCACCATCATTCACTCCATCACTGTCTTGCCAGAAGGGTGCTTTACACTACAGTTTTTAAACTGCAACATTAACACCCCTCCTTCAGAGTGCAGGCACTGTACTTCCCATCTCCAGGACTCAAGTCCGGCCTGCCGGTTTCCCTGAACCCCTTCATAAATGTTACTTTGCTCACACTTCAACAGCACGTCAAGTATTAAAAACCATTTGTCTCCATTCACTCCTATCAAACTCGCTCACGCATGCCTGCTGGAAGTCCAAGCCCCTCGCACACAAAACCTCCTTTACCCCCTCTCTCCAACCTTTCCTAGGCCGACCCCTACCCCGCCTTCCTTCCACTACAGACTGATACACTCTTGAAGTCATTCTGTTTCGCTACATTCTCTCTACATGTCCGAACCACCTCAACAACCCTTCCTCAGCCCTCTGGACAACAGTTTTGGTAATCCCGCACCTCCTCCTAACTTCCAAACTACGAATTCTCTGCATTATATTCACATCACACATTGCCCTCAGACATGACATCTCCACTGCCTCCAGCCTTCTCATCGCTGCAACATTCATCACCCATGCTTCACACCCATATAAGAGCGTTGGTAAAACTATACTCTCATACATTCCCCTCTATGCCTCCAAGGACAAAGTTCTTTGTCTCCACAGATTCCTAAGTGCACCACTCACTCTTTTCCCCTCATCAATTCTATGATTCACCTCATCTTTCATAGACCCATCCGCTGACACGTCCACTCCCAAATATCTGAATACATTCACCTCCTCCATATACTCTCTCCCTCCAATCTGAAATTCAATCTTTCATCACCTAATCTTTTTGTTATCCTCATAACCTTACTCTTTCCTGTATTCACCTTTAATTTTCTTCTTTTGCACACCCTACCAAATTCATCCACCAATCTCTGCAACTTCTCTTCAGAATCTCCCAAGAGCACAGTGTCATCAGCAAAGAGCAGCTGTGACAACTCCCACTATGTGTGTGATTCTTTATCTTTTAAGTCCACGCCTCTTGCCAAGACCCTCGCATTTACTTCTCTTACAACCCCATCTATAAATATATTAAACAACCACGGTGACATCACACATCCTTGTCTAAGGCCTACTTTTACTGGGAAAAAATTTCCCTCTTTCCTACATACTCTAACTTGAGCCTCACTATCCTCGTAAAAACTCTTCACTGCTTTCAGTAACCTACCTCCTACACCATACACTTGCAACATCTGCCACATTGCCCCCCTATCCACCCTGTCATACGCCTTTTCCAAATCCATAAATGCCACAAAGACCTCTTTAGCCTTATCTAAATACTGTTCACTTATATGTTTCACTGTAAACACCTGGTCCACACACACCCTACCTTTCCTAAAGCCTCCTTGTTCATCTGCTATCCTATTCTCCATCTTACTCTTAATTCTTTCAATAATAACTCTACCATACACTTTACCTGGTATACTCAACAGACTTATCCCCCTATAATTTTTGCACTCTCTTTTATCCCCTTTGCCTTTATACAAAGGAACTATGCATGCTCTCTGCCAATCCCTAGGTACCTTACCCTCTTCCATACATTTATTAAATAATTGCACCAACCACTCCAAAACTATATCCCCACCTGCTTTTAACATTTCTATCTTTATCCCATCAATCCCGGCTGCCTTACCCCCTTTCATTTTACCTACTGCCTCACGAACTTCCCCCACACTCACAACTGGCTCTTCCTCACTCCTACAAGATGTTATTCCTCCTTGTCCTATACACGAAATCACAGCTTCCCTATCTTCATCAACATTTAACAATTCCTCAAAATATTCCCTTAATCTTCCCAATACCTCTAACTCTCCATTTAATAACTCGCCTCTCCTATTTTTAACTGACAAATCCATTTGTTCTCTAGGCTTTCTTAACTTGTTAATCTCACTCCAAAACTTTTTCTTATTTTCAACAAAATTTGCTGATAACATCTCACCCACTCTCTCATTTGCTCTCTTTTTACATTGCTTCACCACTCTCTTAACCTCTCTCTTTTTCTCCATATACTCTTCCCTCCTTGCATCACTTTTACTTTGTAAAAACTTCTCATATGCTAACTTTTTCTCCCTTACTACTCTCTTTACATCATCATTCCACCAATCGCTCCTCTTCCCTCCCGCACCCACTTTCTTGTAACCACAAACTTCTGCTGAACACTCTAACACTACATTTTTAAACCTACCCCATACCTCTTCGACCCCATTGCCTATGCTCTCATTAGCCCATCTATCCTCCAATAGCTGTTTATATCTTACCCTAACTGCCTCCTCTTTTAGTTTATAAACCTTCACCTCTCTCTTCCCTGATGCTTCTATTCTCCTTGTATCCCATCTACCTTTTACTCTCAGTGTAGCTACAACTAGAAAGTGATCTGATATATCTGTGGCCCCTCTATAAACATGTACATCCTGAAGTCTACTCAACAGTCTTTTATCTACCAATACATAATCCAAGAAACTACTGTCATTTCGCCCTACATCATATCTTGTATACTTATTTATCCTCTTTTTCTTAAAATATGTATTACCTATAACTAAACCCCTTTCTATACAAAGTTCAATCAAAGGGCTCCCATTATCATTTACACCTGGCACCCCAAACTTACCTACCACACCCTCTCTAAAAGTTTCTCCAGGCCCGGTGGCCTGGTGGCTAAAGCTCCCGCTTCACACACGGAGGGCCAAGGTTCGATTCCCGGCGGGTGGAAACATTTCGACACGTTTCCTAACACCTGTTGTCCTGTTCAACTAGCAGCAAATAGGTACCTGGGTGTTAGTCGACTGGTGTGGGTCGCATCCTGGGGGACAAGATTAAGGACCCCAATGGAAATAAGTTAGACAGTCCTCGATGACGCACTGACTTTCTTGGGTTATCCTGGGTGGCTAACCCTCCGGGGTTAAAAATCCGAACGAAATCTTATCTTATCTTATCTTATCTTTAGCATTCAGGTCCCCTACCACAATTACTCTCTCACTTGGTTCAAAGGCTCCTATACATTCACTTAACATCTCCCAAAATCTCTCTCTCTCCTCTGCATTCCTCTCTTCTCCAGGTGCATACACGCTTATTATGACCCACTTTTCGCATCCAACCTTTACTTTAATCCACATAATTCTTGAATTTACACATTCATATTCTCTTTTCTCCTTCCATAACTGATCATTCAACATTACTGCTACCCCTTCCTTTGCTCTAACTCTCTCAGATACTCCAGATTTAATCCCATTTATTTGCCCCCACTGAAACTCCCCTACCCCCTTCAGCTTTGTTTCGCTTAGGGCCAGGACATCGAACTTCCTTTCATTCATAACATCAGCAATCATCTGTTTCTTGTCATCCGCACTACATCCACGCACATTTAAGCATCCCAGTTTTATAAAGTTTTTCTTACTTTTTTGATTCTTACGTTTTTGATACTTTTACAATAAGACTAACAGTTTTACAATAAGACTGATAGTTTTAAAATAAGGCTTTTAGCTTTAAAATAAGGCTGATAGTTTTACAGTAAGGCTGATATTTTTAAAATAAGGCTGATAGTTTTACAATGTGGCTGATAATTTTGAAATAAAACTGATAGTTTTACAAAAGACACAGAGGTTTACAATAAGACTGACAGTTTTACAATAGTACTGATAGTTTTACAATAAGACTGATAGGTTTACAATAAGGCTGCTAGTTTAAGAATAAGCCTTGTAGTTTTAAAATATGGCTGATAGTTGTACAATAAAGTTCGTAGTTTTTACAGTAACGCTGATAGTTTTACAATAAGGTTGACAGTTTTACAGTATGACAGAGAGGTTTACAATAAGACTGGCAGTTTCACAATAAGACTGATAGTTTCACAATAAGGCTGATAGTTATAATATAAGGCTGATAGTTTTACAATAAGACTGATAGTTTTACAATAAGACTCATTGTTTTACAATAAGATTGATACTTTTACAATAAGACTGATAGTTTTACAAAAAGACTGAGAGTTTTACAATAAGGCTGATAGATTTAAAATAAGGCTGAAAGTTTTACAATAAGGCTGATAGTTTTACAATTAGAGTGATAGTGTTACAATAAGATTGATAGTTTTACAATAAGACTGATAGTTTTACAATAAGACTGATAGTTTTACAGTAAAGCAGATAGCTTTAAAATAAGGCTGATAGTTTTACAGTAAGGCTGATAGTTTAAAATAAGGCTGATAGTTTTACATTAAAGCTGATGATTTTAAAATAAGAGTGATAGTTTTACAAAAAGACAGAGAGGTTTACAATAATACTCACAGTTTTACAATAAGACTGATAGCTTTACAAAAAGACTGATAAGTTTACAATAAGGCTGGTAGTTTTACAGTAAGCCTGGTAGCTTTAAAATGAGGCTGATAGTTGTACAATAAAGTTCGTAGTTTTTGCAGTAACGCTGATAGTTTTACAATAAGGCTGACAGTTTTACAGTAAGACAGAGAGGTTTACAATAAGACTGGCAGATTTACAATAAGACTGACAGTTTTACAATGAGACAGAGAGGTTTACAAAAAAGCTGAAAGTTTTACAGTAAGGCTTGTAGTTTTACAGAGAGGCTGATAGTTTAAAATAAGGATGATAATTTTACGGTAAGGCGGATAGTTTTACAATAAGGCTGGTAGTTTTAAAATAAGGCTGCTAGTTTTTCAATAAGGCTGATAGTTTTACAATTAGACTGGTAGTTTTACAAAAAGGTTGATAGTTTTATGATATTGCTTTTAGTTCTGCAATAAGGCTGGTAGTTTTACAGTAAGGCTGGTGCTTTTACAATAAGACTGATAGTTTTACAATAAGGCTGGTAGTTTTACAATAAGGCTGATTGTTTTACAATAAGACTGATAGGTTTACAATAAGGCTGATAGTTTTAAAATAATTCTGATAGTTTTACAATAAGGCTGATTTTTTTTTCAATTAGACTCATAGTTTTACAATAAGATTGATACTTTTACAATAAGATTGATAGTTTTACAATAAGACTGAAAGTTGTACAATAAGGCAGATAGTTTTAAAATAAGGCTGCTAGTTTTACAATAAGGCTGATAGATTTACAATAAGACTGATAGTGTTACAATAAGATTGATACTTTTACAATAAGACTGATAGTTTTACAATAAGACTGCTAGTTTTACAATAAGGCTGATAGTTTTATAATAAGGCTGATAGTTTTACAATAAGGCTGATAGTTTTAAAATAAGGTTGATGGTTTACAATAAGGCTGATAGCTTTACAATAAGACTGATAGTTTTACGAACAGACATAGAGGTTTACAATAAGACCTACAGTTTTACAATAAGACTGATAGTTTTACAATAAGACTGATAGATTTACAATATGGCTGGTAGTTTTACAATAAGCCGGGTAGCTTAAAAATAATGCTGATAGTTGTACAGTAAAGTTCGTAGTTTTTACAGTAACGCTGATAGTTTTACAATAAGGCTGACAGTTTTACTGCAAGACAGAGGGGTTTACAATAAGATTAGCAGTTTTACAAAAAGACTGATAGTTTTACAATAAGATCGAAAGTTTTACAATGAGACAAAGAGGTTTACGGAAGTCTGATAGTTTTACAGTAAGGCTGGTAGTTTTACAATAAGACTGATAGTTTTACATTAAGGCTGGTAGCTTTACAATAAGGCTGACAGTTTTACAAAAATCCTGATAGTTTTTGCAAAAAGACTGATAGTTTTACAATAAAGCTGGTCGTTTTAAAACAAGGCTGATAGTTGTACAATAAAGTTGTTAGTTTTACAGTAACGCTGATAGTTTTACAATAAGGCCGACAGATTTACAATAAGGCTGATAGTTTTACAACAAGGCTTACAGTTTGACAATAAGGCTGATAGTTTTGCAATAAGACTGATAGTTTTAAAATAGGGCTGATAGTTTTACAAGAATGCTGATAGTTTTATAAAAAGACTGATAGTTTTACAGTAAACCTGGTAGTTTTAAAACAAGGCTGATAGTTGTACAATAAAGTTCGCAGTTTTACAGTAACGCTGATAGTTTTACAATAAGGCTGACAGTTTTACAATAAGGCTATTAGTTTAAAAATAAGGCTGATAGTTTTACAGTAAGGCTGGTACTTTAGCAATAAGACTGATAGTTTTAAAATATGGCTGGTAGTTTTGCAATAAGGCTGATAGATTTACAATGAGACTGATAGTTTTACAATAAGGCTGATAGTTTTAAAATAAGGCTGATAGTTTTACAAAAATGCTGATAGTTTTACTACAACACTCATAGTTTTACAATAAGATTGATACTTTTACAATAAGACTGATAGTTTTACTATAAGACTGATAGTTTTACAATAAGGCTGATAGTTTTAAAATAAGGCTGACAGTTTTACAATAAGGCTGATAGTTTTACAATAAGACTGATAGTGTTACAATAAGACTGATAGTTTTACAGTAAGGCTGATAGTTTTAAAATAAGGCTGATAGTTTTACAAGAAGGCTGGTAATTCTAAAATAAGACTGGTAGTTTTACAAAAATACAGAGAGGTTTACAATAAGACTGACAGTTTTACAATAAGACTGATAGTTTTACAATAAGACTGATAGGTTTACAATAAGGCTGGCAGTTTTACAATAAGCCTGGTAGCTTTAAAATAAGGCTGATAGTTGTACAATAAAGTTCGTAGTTTTTACAGTAACGATGATAGTTTTACAGTAAGGCTCACAGTTTTACAGTAAGAAAGAGACGTTTACAATAAGACTGGTAGTTTTACAATAAGACTGATAGTCTTACAATGATAGAGAGAGGTTTACAAAAAGGCTGATAGTTTTACAGTAAGGCTGATAGTTTTACGATAAGACTGATAGTTTTACAACAAATCTTACAGTTTTACAATAAGCTGATAATTTTGCAATAAGGCTGATAGTTTTTAAATAAGGCTGATAGTTTTACAATAAGGCTGATAGTTTTACAAAAAGACTGAAAGTTTTACAAGAAGATTGATACTTTTACAATAAGACTGATAGTTTTACAATAAGACTGATAGTTTTTCAATGAGGCTAATAGTTTTACAATAAGGCTATTAGTTTAACGATAAAGCTGATAGTTTTACATAAATCTGGTACTTTTACAAAAAGGCTGTTAGCTTTAGAGTAAGGCTAGCAGTTTTACAGTAAGACTGATAGTTTTACGAAAAGACAGAGAGGTTTACAATAAGACTGACAGTTTTACAGTAAGACTGATAGTTTTACAATACGACTGATAGTTTTACAATATGGCTGGTAGTTTTACAATAAGCCTGGTAGCTTTAAAATAAGGCTGATAGTTGTACAATAAAGTTCGTAGTTTTTACAGTAACGCTGATAGTTTTACAATAAGGCTGACAGTTTTACAGTAAGACTGATAGTTTTACAATCAGACTGGAAGTTTCACAATAAGACAAAGAGGTCTACAAAAAGACTGATAGTTTTACAGTAAGGCTGCTAGTTTTACAATAAGACTGACAGTTTTACAATAAGGCTAATAGTTTTACAACAAGGCTTATAGTTTTACAATAAGGCTTATAGTTTTGCAATAAGGCTGATAGTTTTAAAATAAGGCTGATAGTTTTACAAAAATGCTGATAGTTTCACAATAAGGCTAGTAGTTTTAAACCAAGGCTGATAGTTGTACAAGAAACTTCGTAGTTTTACAGTAACGCTGATAGTTTTACAATAAGGCTGACACTTTCAAAATAAGGCTGATAGTTTTACAACAAGGCTTATAGTTTTACAATAAGGCTGATAGTTTTGTAATATGGCTGATAGTTTTAAAATAAGGCAGATAAGTTTACAAAAAGGCTGATAGTTTTACAAAAAGACTGATAGTTTTACAATAAGGCTAGTAGTTTAAAAACAAGGCTGATAGTTGTTCAAAAAAATTCGTAGTTTTACAGTAACGCTGATAGCTTTACAATAAGGCTAATAATTTTGAAATAAGGCTATTAGTTTAAAAATAAGGCTCGTAGTTTTACAGTAAGGCTGGTACTTTTACAATCAGACTGATAGTTTTAAAATATGGCTGGCAGTTTTAAAATACGGCTGATGGTTTTAAAATAAGACTGATAGTTTTACAATAAGGCTGATAGTTTTAAAATAAAGCATATAATTTTACAATAAGGCTGAAAGTTTTACAATAGGACTCATAGTTTTACAACAAGATTGATACTTTTACAATAAGACTGATAGTGTTTCAAAAAGATTGATACTTTTACAATAAGACTGATAGTTTTACAATAAGACTGACAGTTTTACAATAAGGCTGGTAGTTTTAAAATAAGACTGATAGTGTTACAATAAGACTAACAGTTTTACAATAAGGCTGGTAGCTTTAAAATAAGGCTGATATTTTTACAATATGGCTGATAATTTTAAAATAAAACTGATAGTTTTACAAAAGACACAGAGGTTTACAATAAGACTGATAGTTTTACAATAAGGCTGGTAGTTTTACAATAAGCCTTGTAGCTTTAAAATAAGGCTGATAGTTGTACAATAAAGTTCGTAGTTTTTACAGTAACGCTGATAGTTTTACAATAAGGTTGACAGTTTTACAGTATGACAGAGAGGTTTACAATAAGACTGGCAGTTTTACAATAAGACTGATAGTTTTACAATAAGGCTGATAGTTTTAAAATAAGGCTTATAGTTTTACAATAAGGCTGATAGTTTTACAATAAGACTCATAGTTTTACAATAAGATTGGTACTTTTACAATAAGACTGATAGTTTTACAATAAGACTGATAGTTTTTCAATAAGGCTGATAGTTTTAAAATAAGGCTGATAGTTTTACAATAAGGCTGATAGTTTTACAATAAGACTGATAGTGTTACAATAAGACTAACAGTTTTACAATAAGGCTTTTAGCTTTAAAATAAGGCTGATATTTTTACAATGTGGCTGATAATTTTAAAATAAAACTGATAGTTTTACAAAAGACAGAGGTTTACAATAAGACTGATAGTTTTACAATAAGGCTGGTAGTTTTACAATAAGCCTTGTAGCTTTAAAATAAGGCTGATAGTTGTACAATAAAGTTCGTAGTTTTTACAGTAACGATGATAGTTTTACAATAAGGCTCACAGTTTTACAGTAAGAAAGAGACGTTTACAATAAGACTGGTAGTTTTACAATAAGACTGATAGTCTTACAATGATAGAGAGAGGTTTACAAAAAGGCTGATAGTTTTACAGTAAGGCTGATAGTTTTACGATAAGACTGATAGCTTTACAACAAATCTTACAGTTTTACAATAAGCTGATAATTTTGCAATAAGGCTGATAGTTTTTAAATAAGGCTGATAGTTTTACAATAAGGCTGATAGTTTTACAAAAAGACTGAAAGTTTTACAAGAAGATTGATACTTTTACAATAAGACTGATAGTTTTACAATAAGACTGATAGTTTTTCAATGAGGCTAATAGTTTTACAATAAGGCTATTAGTTTAACGATAAAGCTGATAGTTTTACTATAAATCTGGTGATAGTTTTACAAAAAGGCTTTTTTACAAAAAGGCTGTTAGCTTTAGAGTAAGGCTAGCAGTTTTACAATAAGGCTGAAAGTTTTACAAAAAGACACAGAGGTTTACAATAAGACTGACAGTTTTACAATAAGACTGATAGTTTTACAATAAGACTGATAGCTTCACAATATGGCCGGTAGTTTTACAATAAGCCTGGTAGCTTTAAAATAAGGCTGATAGTTGCGCAATAAAGTTCGTAGTTTTTACAGTAACGCTGATAGTTTTACAATAAGGCTGACAGTTTTACAGTAAGACTGATAGTTTTACAATCAGACTGGAAGTTTCACAATAAGACAAAGAGGTCTACAAAAAGACTGATAGTTTTACAGTAAGGCTGGTAGTTTTACAATAAGACTGATAGTTTTACAATAAGGCTGATAGTTTTACAACAAGGCTTATAATTTTACAAGCTAGGTTTTCAAATGGCCTGTTATCCCAGGTGTAATGGGAGCAAATAAACACAGTAGAAAAAGTTTAGACTTATATTATCCTTCACCAATTTAGAACAGCAATATGTACACTATGTACAGTGATAAATATAGTGCACTCCACGGTAAGCAAGGCAGAAATAGAAGCCACAAGATAGCAGACCGTGCTTCAACCAGCTCTAGAGTGGGAATGACAAGGGCAGACAGGAGAGCGGTATCCACATAACCTCTGCGATTGTCAATCCCACCTTCTTATTGGCTAGAACCTGGTCACTAGTTGAACGATGGGGCCCCATCATCAACTCTTAGCAACCTGGTTCGCTGGTTGGGGGAGATAGCCTGTAAATGAGGGTGTGTCCATGCGCCGAATAAAGGTTACGTACTCTTTGCATGCCACACCCCCACCCCCGAGAAGGCTCAGGATTAGGCTGCCACCTCCCAGTGGTAACCGTGCCGCCATGGCACCAAATAATGGGACCGCCTATCCTCTCCACCATCCAACTCTTAGATAGAGCTCAGCTTTCCTAGTGACCAAAAGCCAAACCCTAAACTCAGAGTGAGACAGCAGTCAGATAGGCCAACATAGGTCCAAGATACAAGCGGACGGTAGCCCGTATCCCCTCACTAAAAAAAACCCCCACATCAGGGGATAAAAAAAAGAGCTTGAAAGGGGGGTTACCATAAATACATCCTAACCTAAATAAAATATTAAACTAGACTCTTGACAAAGAGTCTGCCAACACATTTTCTTTGCCGGCAATATAATTTATTTTTAGGTTGTAGGGCTGCAGCCTGAGCGTCCAACGCATAAGCCTTGTGTTGTGATTCTTCATGGCTTGGAGATAGACTAACGGGTTGTGATCACTGTAGACTGTGACCACCTGCGATGTCTGGCCCACATAAACATCGAAATGTTCCAAAGCCATTACCAGCGCGAGGGCTTCTTTTTCAATGGTAGAGTAAGCTCTCTGATGTGGCTGGAACTTAGCTGAAAAGTATGCGATTGGCTGCAGCTCCTTGTTCCCGATTTGTAATAGTACCGCCCCAACCCCAGACTCACAAGCATCAACCTGTAATGAAAAAGGTTTGGAGAAGTCTGGAGACAGGAGAATGGGTGCAGAGCACAATAATCTTTTTGCTTTATTAAAAGCAGTGTTACAATCTGACGTCCAATTAAAGGGAACTTTATGACTGGTAAGAGAGGTAAGAGGGGCTACAATATCTGAGAAATTCTTACAGAATCTTCTGTAAAATCCTATCATGCCTAGGAAACGTTGAAGAGATTTCCTATCATGAGGAACTGGATAATCTTTAATCGAAAGAACTTTAGCAAGTTTAGGTGCAACATTACCACTACCTACTTCATGGCCTAGAAAAGTGATAGTGGCCTGGCCAAAGGAAGATTTAGATAAATTAACTGTTAATTGGGAATTCTTAAAGGTCTCAAACAGAGCTTTAAGTCTAAGTAGGTGTTGATCCCAAGTATCAGACACCACAACAATATCATCTAGGTATGCTGCCGTGCCTTCAAGTCCTTTAATAGCCTGATGGATGAGTTTCTGGAATGAAGAGGGGGAATTTTTCATTCCGAAGGGGGTAACTGTATACTGATAATGACCTCCTGGAATCACGAAGGCAGAGATTTCCTTCGCCTTATCTGTCAAAGGTACCTGATAGTAACCTTTAAGGAGATCTAATTTGGACACAAAAGTAGCCTTACCCACAAAGTCAATTACGTCATCCAGACGAGGAAGAGGGTAAGCATCTGTAATTGTGACTTCGTTCACTTTACGGTAGTCTGTGCACATACGAAACCCTCCATCAGCCTTTTTTACTAGGATGCACGGTGAAGCCCATGGACTAGATGACTCCTCCACTAAACCATGTTCTAACAAGAAGTCTACTTCCTGCTGAAGTAGCCTTTGCTTTTCAGGATTAGCTCTGTAGGGGGAGAGTTTAATTGGTTTAGATTTTCCCACATCTACATCATGGTAACCTAACGTACATTTTTTCGGCACATCCGAAAAAATATTAGGATATGACTGTAGAAGCTCAGTTAAATTGGTTGCTTGTATTTCAGATAATCCATCCATTAACGGGCTAGGATCCTTGAGGAGGACAGAATTTGAAAGTTTAGTATTAATTTCAGAGATAGAGTGCAAAGAGTCAGAGTTGTCCTCAGAGGTAGAGGACAGAGTCATTACTGGGACTTTATCTGGTGTATGAAAGGCCTTGATTTGATTAATGTGGTAAGTTTTTGTTTTTGAGGTCTTATCAATGGGAGCTACCACATAATTTAAATCAGATAATCTACTTACTATCTGCATAGGTCCCGTAAATCTAGCTTTCAAGGTGTGGCCAGGTATAGGTTCCTGCACCAACACCTTGTCTCCTGGATGGAAGGAGCGGAATTGTGCACTTTTGTCATACCTCTGTTTCATCTTACTTTGAGCTATCTTTAGGTTAGCCGTGGCCAACTCACGTGCCACCTGCAACCTTGAAGACGGGTTGTAGAGTGCTGAGCTTACGTCTTCTCCCATCCATCCTTCTTTGAGCACCCGAAGAGGACCTCGTACATTGTGCCCAAAGATCAGCTCAAACGGACTATACCCTGTAGACTCTTGCACCGTCTCTCGTACTGAGAACAGCAACAACGGTAGAGATTCATCCCAATCTGTCGGAAAGTGCATGCAAAAACTTCTCATCATTGTTTTTAATGTTTGGTGGAATCTTTCCAAGGCGCCTTGGGACTGAGGGTGATAGGCAGTGGATAAGTTGTGAATTATCCCTAACCTAGTTAATACTTCCCTAAATGCTTTGGCAGTGAAGTTAGTACCTTGATCACTTTGTAGAGTTTTAGGAATGCCAAAACAAGAAATGAATTTTGTTAAAGCTTTGAGAATAGCTTTAGTATTGATACTACGCATTGGGATCGCTTCAGGATATCTGGTTACTTTATCCATAATTGTAAATAAATACTGATTTCCAGACTTTGACTTAGGTAGTGGACCTACACAATCTATAATTAAATCTGCAAAAGGTTCTCCATCAGCAGGTATGGGTTGGAGAGGTGCAGGTTTAATGGAATGTCCAGGTTTTCCAACTTGCTGACATTCTCGGCAACACCTAATATGATTCTTCACATCTTTCTTTAATTTTGGCCAATAAAATTCTTTTGTGATTCTATACAAGGTTTTTGTAATTCCTAAGTGACCTCCTGATGACGTATTATGAGCTATATTTAATATCTGAGGTCTATACTTGGTTGGAACCACTAACCTGTCGTATAATTGCCGGCCCTCTTTCTCCTTACCAGTCTCAGTGCAAACCAAATAATCATTTTTAACTTCATACTTGACTGGATGACCCCAAGAGGATTTACCCATGGCTGCCTGAAAAGCGAATTTTAAAGAAGGGTCCTTTCGTTGTTCCTCCCGGAAGGACAGTCCCTCGGGCATGGAAACAGAGACATCTGGCAATCCTGCAACCTGGGAATAGGAAGGCTTGATCGGGGTCTGTTCACTTGATTTACGAGACTCCGGCCGGTGTGTCTCATAAAACAACGTGGCTATTCCGAGATCGGAGTCGTCCAAGGATAGGTCAACATTCTCCCCAGACAACCCTTGGGATGTTGCCCGAGTTATGGCCAACACTGGAGAAGCATTAATCATTATAGGTTCAGGACACGAAGTAACAGTAGTAATGTTATTACCCAGTAATAACATGGCATTTTTCATGGGAAATCCTTTTGAGATACCTACAGTCAAGTACCCAGTGTAATATTTGCACTGTACATAAATTTTATGCAAAGGAACTGAATATATAGCTCCTCCATAGGCTTCCAATAAAACTGAGGAATTCAAGGAAGTATTCTCTGAAAGGGGTAATATTCCTTCTCTGACAAGTGAGCAATATGCTCCAGTATCTCTAAAGGTATTTACTTTAGTTGGTTCTGAGTTTTCCTGAAGGGAAATAAGACTTTCGCAATAAGGGGCCATACCTTTTTCTACTTCTCTAGGGGACATGTTACTAGGGATATTAGAGATTTTCCCGATGGGTTGAGGTTTTTGGGGGCAGTTGGAACTGATGTGACCTACTTTATTGCACCTGAAGCAGACGACAGGCTTGCCCTTTACTCCCTGATGACGTTGCAAGTGGTGTTCTGGCTGGTGCCTCTCTGGATATTGTTGTCGAGATGCTCCATAAGTAGTTTGCCTCTCCGCAGGGGGACCATATGTTGAGAAGCGTGGCTCACCAGGTGACTTGGTTGGATGACGTAGACGCTCTCCCTCCGGCTGGCACTTCATTCTCCAATGTTGTCGATCTCTGCTCACGCCAGACTGTTGAAAAGAGAGACGGGACCGCTCGGACAAGGAGCGGTTCGTTTCGAAGGTATCAGCCAACCTGGCCGCCTCCAATGCAGTGGTTAAGTCACGATCCTGCAGAAAGACACGAACCTCTGGTCCCACAGACTCCAGCAGGTTATCAATCAGAATAAGCTGCACCAGCTCCTCAAAGTTAGAGACACCACTCGCTTTATACCAGCTGGTAAAAGCTTTGGTTTGCTGTCTCACAAAGTCCACCAGGGATTGACCAAGCTGCCGCCTGTTCAATTTGAAGGTCTTACGATATTTAGCTGGGATACATGTATATGCTCCCAACACTGTGGTCTTCACTACTTGATAATCAGAGAATTCAGCGTCAGTTAATACCGACGTAAATTCCTGTGCCTTACCCAATAATGCTGTATGAACCAACGCTGCCCAGTGCTGTTCCGGCCACCTCAAGGCTCGAGCCTGATTTTCGAAGCTTTCGAAAAATTGCTCTGGTTCGGCCTCATTGAAGCGGGGAACAAGCTGTACTGCTTTTTGTAAACTGAAATCGTTTACAGAATGCGAAAACTGCCTCCTTTCTCTTTCCCTATCAAATTCTTCCCTTGCGAATGCTCTCTGTTCCCTAGTTTGCTCCAGCGTGATTTTTGCCAGCTCAAGTGCCAACGACGCTGATTCACCTCGAGACAACCCAGCTGCACCATACTGACCATTTTGCTCCGTAGGTGTATCATCTTCCTCATGCGAGAACATAAGAGTTTTTTCCCTAGCTCCCGTAGAGGGAGGAGTTTGATGTGCCATCTCTTCTTCAATAAGTATGTCAGCAATAAGTGAACGCAGTTGCGCAGCTGTGAGAGTGCGTTTATAGGGAATGCCAATGGAACGAGCAATTTGCCAACAACGCTGTAGGGACAATTTAGGTAGGTTATGCAAAGTATATGCCGACACCAGGCGTCTGACTCGTCTAGGTGGCATAAGTTATTCGCTATGCACAGTACGAATACCCCAACGTAACACGTTAATTTGCAGAACACGCTTAGCTATGCACAGTACGATTGCAGAATACGCATACAAGCAAAGCCGACTGCACACAAGATTGACCGTAGCGAAGCGAGCACACTGAACAAGCTAGTAGCGAGCTGTTGAACGATCACACAATAGCAAGGCTGATCATAAGCAACTGACACGCAAAATTTGTAAAGCGAAGCGAAACAGCAAGCTACACAATGTTCCTGCTACAAGCTTCACCCTAAGCTCAACCGTTTCTCTAAGTCCAGCTCTCGGACAGGCTACCCATATTACAACCTAGGATTTCAAATGGCCTGTTATCCCAGGTGTAATGGGAGCAAATAAACACAGCAGAAAAAGTTTAGACTTATATTATCCTTCACCAATTTAGAACAGCAATATGTACACTATGTACAGTGATAAATATAGTGCACTCCACGGTAAGCAAGGCAGAAATAGAAGCCACAAGATAGCAGACCGTGCTTCAACCAGCTCTAGAGTGGGAATGACAAGGGCAGACAGGAGAGCGGTATCCACATAACCTCTGCGATTGTCAATCCCACCTTCTTATTGGCTAGAACCTGGTCACTAGTTGAACGATGGGGCCCCATCATCAACTCTTAGCAACCTGGTTCGCTGGTTGGGGGAGATAGCCTGTAAATGAGGGTGTGTCCATGCGCCGAATAAAGGTTACGTACTCTTTGCATGCCACACTTTACAATAAGGCTGACAGTTTTACAAAAATCCTGATAGTTTTACAAAAAGACTGATAGTTTTACAATAAGGCTGGTCGTTTTAAAACAAGGCTGATAGTTGTACAATAAAGTTGTTAGTTTTACAGTAACGCTGATAGTTTTACAATAAGGCCGACAGATTTACAATAAGGCTGATAGTTTTACAGCAAGGCTTACAGTTTGACAATAAGCCTGATAGTTTTGCAATAAGACTGATAGTTTTAAAATAGGGCTGATAGTTTTACAAGAATGCTGATAGTTTTATAAAAAGACTGATAGTTTTACAGTAAACCTGGTAGTTTTAAAACAAGGCTGATAGTTGTACAATAAAGTTCGCAGTTTTACAGTAACGCTGATAGATTTACAATAAGCCTGACAGTTTTACAATAAGGCTATTAGTTTAAAAATAAGGCTGATAGTTTTACAGTAAGGCTGGTACTTTTACAATAAGACTGATAGTTTTAAAATATGGCTGGTAGTTTCACAATAAGGCTGATAGCTTTAAAATAAGGCTGATAGTTTTACAGTAAGGCTGATAGTTTTAAAATAAGGCTGATAGTTTTACAAAAAGGCTGATAGTTTTACAATAAGACTCAAAGTTTTACAATAAGATTGATACTTTTTGCAATAAGACTGATAGTTTTACAATAAGACTGATAGTTTTACAATAAGGCTGATAGTTTTAAAATAAAGCTGATAGTTTTACAATAAGGCTGATAGTTTAACAATAAGACTGATAGTGTTACAATAAGACTGATAGTTTTACAGTAAGGCTGATAGTTTTAAAATAAGGCTGATAGTTTTACAAGAAGGCTGGTAATTCTAAAATAAGACTGGTAGTTTTACAAAAATACAGAGAGGTTTACAATAAGACTGACAGTTTTACAATAAGACTGATAGTTTTACAATAAGACTGATAGGTTTACAATAAGGCTGGCAGTTTTACAATAAGCCTGGTAGCTTTAAAATAAGGCTGATAGTTGTACAATAAAGTTCGTAGTTTTTACAGTAACGATGATAGTTTTACAGTAAGGCTCACAGTTTTACAGTAAGAAAGAGACGTTTACAATAAGACTGGTAGTTTTACAATAAGACTGATAGTCTTACAATGATAGAGAGAGGTTTACAAAAAGGCTGATAGTTTTACAGTAAGGCTGATAGTTTTACGATAAGACTGATAGTTTTACAACAAATCTTACAGTTTTACAATAAGCTGATAATTTTGCAATAAGGCTGATAGTTTTTAAATAAGGCTGATAGTTTTACAATAAGGCTGATAGTTTTACAAAAAGACTGAAAGTTTTACAAGAAGATTGATACTTTTACAATAAGACTGATAGTTTTACAATAAGACTGATAGTTTTTCAATGAGGCTAATAGTTTTACAATAAGGCTATTAGTTTAACGATAAAGCTGATAGTTTTACTATAAATCTGGTACTTTTACAAAAAGGCTGTTAGCTTTAGAGTAAGGCTAGCAGTTTTACAGTAAGACTGATAGTTTTACGAAAAGACAGAGAGGTTTACAATAAGACTGGCAGTTTTACAGTAAGACTGATAGTTTTACAATACGACTGATAGTTTTACAATATGGCTGGTAGTTTTACAATAAGCCTGGTAGCTTTAAAATAAGGCTGATAGTTGTACAATAAAGTTCGTAGTTTTTACAGTAACGCTGATAGTTTTACAATAAGGCTGACAGTTTTACAGTAAGACAAATAGGTTTAAAATAAGACTGGCAGTTTTACAGTAAGACTGATAGTTTTACAATCAGACTGGAAGTTTTACAATAAGACAAAGAGGTCTACAAAAAGACTGATAGTTTTACAGTAAGGCTGGTAGTTTTACAATAAGACTGATAGTTTTACAATAAGGCTGATAGTTTTACAACAAGGCTTATAATTTTACAATAAGGCTTATAGTTTTGCAATAAGGCTGATAGTTTTAAAATAAGGCTGATAATTTTACAAATAGGCTGATTACTTTACAAAAAGACTGATAGTTTTACAGTAAGGCTGGTAGTTTTAAAACAAGGCTGACAGTTGCACAATAAAGTTCGTAGTTTTACAGTAACGCTGATAGTTTTACAATAAGGCTGACAGTTTTACAATAAGGCTGATAGGTTTACAACAAGGCTTATAGTTTTACAATAAAGCTGATAGTTTTGCAATAAGGCTGGTAATTTTAAAATAAGGCTGATAGTTTTACAAAAAGGCTGATATCTTTACAAAAAGGCTGATAGTTTTATAATAAGGCTGATAGTTTTACAATAAAGCTGATAGTTTTAAAATAAGGTTGATGGTTTACAATAAGGCTGATAGCTTTACAATAAGACTGATAGTTTTACGAACAGACATAGAGGTTTACAATAAGACCTACAGTTTTACAATAAGACTGATAGTTTTACAATAAGACTGATAGATTTACAATATGGCTGGTAGTTTTACAATAAGCCGGGTAGCTTAAAAATAATGCTGATAGTTGTAGAGTAAAGTTCGTAGTTTTTACAGTAACGCTGATAGTTTTACAATAAGGCTGACAGTTTTACTGCAAGACAGAGGGGTTTACAATAAGATTAGCAGTTTTACAAAAAGACTGATAGTTTTACAATAAGACCGAAAGTTTTACAATGAGACAAAGAGGTTTACGGAAGTCTGATAGTTTTACAGTAAGGCTGGTAGTTTTACAATAAGACTGATAGTTTTACATTAAGGCTGGTAGCATTACAATAAGGCTGACAGTTTTACAAAAATCCTGATAGTTTTACAAAAAGACTGATAGTTTTACAATAAGGCTGGTCGTTTTAAAACAAGGCTGATAGTTGTACAATAAAGTTGTTAGTTTTACAGTAACGCTGATAGTTTTACAATAAGGCCGACAGATTTACAATAAGGCTGATAGTTTTACAACAAGGCTTACAGTTTGACAATAAGGCTGATAGTTTTGCAATAAGACTGATAGTTTTAAAATAGGGCTGATAGTTTTACAAGAATGCTGATAGTTTTATAAAAAGACTGATAGTTTTACAGTAAACCTGGTAGTTTTAAAACAAGGCTGATAGTTGTACAATAAAGTTCGCAGTTTTACAGTAACGCTGATAGATTTACAATAAGCCTGACAGTTTTACAATAAGGCTATTAGTTTAGAAATAAGGCTGATAGTTTTACAGTAAGGCTGGTACTTTTACAGTAAGACTGATAGTTTTAAAATATGGCTGGTAGTTTTACAATAAGGCTGATAGTTTTACAATAAGACTGATGTTTTTACAATAAGGCTGATAGTTTTAAAAAAAGGCTGATAGTTTTACAATAAGGCTGATAGTTTTACAATAAGACTCAAAGTTTTACAATAAGATTGATACTTTTTGCAATTAGACTGATAGTTTTACAATAAGACTGATAGTTTTACAATAAGGCTGATAGTTTTAAAATAAAGCTGATAGTTTTACAATAAGGCTGATAGTTTAACAATAAGACTGATAGTGTTACAATAAGACTGATAGTTTTACAGTAAGGCTGATAGTTTTAAAATAAGGCTGATAGTTTTACAAGAAGGCTGGTAATTCTAAAATAAGACTGGTAGTTTTACAAAAATACAGAGAGGTTTACAATAAGACTGACAGTTTTACAATAAGACTGATAGTTTTACAATAAGACTAATAGGTTTACAATAAGGCTGGCAGTTTTACAATAAGCCTGGTAGCTTTAAAATAAGGCTGATAGTTGTACAATAAAGTTCGTAGTTGTTACAGTAACGATGATAGTTTTACAGTAAGGCTCACAGTTTTACAGTAAGAAAGAGACGTTTACAATAAGACTGGTAGTTTTACAATAAGACTGATAGTCTTACAATGATAGAGAGAGGTTTACAAAAAGGCTGATAGTTTTACAGTAAGACTGATAGTTTTACAACAAATCTTACAGTTTTACAATAAGCTGATAATTTTGCAATAAGGCTGATAGTTTTTAAATAAGGCTGATAGTTTTACAATAAGGCTGATAGTTTTACAAAAAGACTGAAAGTTTTACAAGAAGATTGATACTTTTACAATAAGACTGATAGTTTTACAATAAGACTGATAGTTTTTCAATGAGGCTAATAGTTTTACAATAAGGCTATTAGTTTAACGATAAAGCTGATAGTTTTACTATAAATCTGGTACTTTTACAAAAAGGCTGTTAGCTTTAGAGTAAGGCTAGCAGTTTTACAGTAAGACTGATAGTTTTACGAAAAGACAGAGAGGTTTACAATAAGACTGACAGTTTTACAGTAAGACTGATAGTTTTACAATACGACTGATAGTTTTACAATATGGCTGGTAGTTTTACAATAAGCCTGGTAGCTTTAAAATAAGGCTGATAGTTGTACAATAAAGTTCGTAGTTTTTACAGTAACGCTGATAGTTTTACAATAAGGCTGACAGTTTTACAGTAAGACAAATAGGTTTAAAATAAGACTGGCAGTTTTACAGTAAGACTGATAGTTTTACAATCAGACTGGGAGTTTTACAGTAAGACTGATAGTTTTACAATCAGACTGGAAGTTTTACAATAAGACAAAGAGGTCTACAAAAAGGCTGATAGTTTTACAGTAAGGCTGGTAGTTTTACAATAAGACTGATAGTTTTACAATAAGGCTGATAGTTTTACAACAAGGCTTATAGTTTTACAATAAGGCTGATAGTTTTAAAATAAGGCTGATAATTTTACAAATAGGCTGATTACTTTACAAAAAGACTGATAGTTTTACAATAAGGCTAGTAGTTTTAAAACAAGGCTGACAGTTGCACAATAAAGTTCGTAGTTTTACAGTAACGCTGATAGTTTTACAATAAGGCTGACAGTTTTACAATAAGGCTGATAGGTTTACAACAAGGCTTATAGTTTTACAATAAAGCTGATAGTTTTGCAATAAGGCTGGTAATTTTAAAATATGGCTGATAGTTTTACAAAAAGGCTGATATCTTTACAAAAAGACTGATAGTTTTACAATAAGGCTGGTAGTTTTAAAACAAGGCTAATAGTTGTACAATAAAGCTCGTAGTTTTACAGTAACGCTGACAGTTTTACAATAAGACTGACAGTTTTGCAATAAGGCTATTAGTTTAAAAATAAGTCTGATAGTTTTACAGTAAGGCTGGTACTTTTACAATAAGACTGATAGTTTTAAAATATGGCTGGCAGTTTTAGAATAAGGCTGATAGTTTTACAATAAGACTGATAGTTTTCCAATAATGCTGAGAGTTTTAAAAAAAGGCTGATAGTTCTACAATAAGGCTGATAGTTTTGCAATAAGACTCATAGTTTTACAATAAGATTGGTACTTTTACAATAAGACTGATAGTTTTACAATAAGACTGATAGTTTTTCAATAAGGCTGATAGTTTTAAAATAAGGCTGATAGTTTTACAATAAGGCTGATAGTTTTACAATAAGACTGATAGTGTTACAATAAGACTAACAGTTTTACAATAAGGCTTTTAGCTTTAAAATAAGGCTGATATTTTTACAATGTGGCTGATAATTTTAAAATAAAACTGATAGTTTTACAAAAGACACAGAGGTTTACAATAAGACTGATAGTTTTACAATAAGGCTGGTAGTTTTACAATAAGCCTTGTAGCTTTAAAATAAGGCTGATAGTTGTACAATAAAGTTCGTAGTTTTTACAGTAACGCTGATAGTTTTACAATAAGGTTGACAGTTTTACAGTATGACAGAGAGGTTTACAATAAGACTGGCAGTTTTACAATAAGACTGATAGTTTTACAATAAGGCTGATAGTTTTAAAATAAGGCTTATAGTTTTACAATAAGGCTGATAGTTTTACAATAAGACTCATAGTTTTACAATAAGATTGGTACTTATACAATAAGACTGATAGTTTTACAATAAGGCTGATAGTTTTACAACAAGGCTTATAGTCTTACAATAAGGCTGAGAGTTTTAAAATAAGGCTGGTGCTTTTACAAAAAGGCTGATAGCTTTACAGTAAGGCTGGTAGTTTTACAATAAGACTGATAGTTTTACAAAAGGATGATAGTTTCACAACAAGGCTTATAGTTTTACAATAAGGCAGACAGTTTTACAATAAGGCTGACAGTCTTAAAATAAAGCTGATATATTTACAAAAAGGCTGACAGTTTTACAATAAGACAGAGGTTTACAGTAAGACTAGCAGCTTTACAATAAGGCTGATAGTTTTAAAATAAGTTAGGAAGTTTTACAATAAGACTGATAGTTTTACAGTAACGCTGGTAGCTTTACAATAAGACTGATAGTTTTACAACTAGGCAGAAAGTTTTACGCAAAGGCTGATAGTTTTGCAATAAGACTGATAGTTTTACAATAAGGCTGGTAGTTTTACAATAATGCTGACAGCTTTACAATAAGGCTGATAGTTTTACAATAAGGCTGATAGTTTTACAATAAGACTGGTAGTTTTACAATAAGGTTGATAGTTTTATGATAATGCTGGTAGTTCTATAATAAGGCTGGTAGTTTTGCAATAAGGTTGGTAGTTTTTTACAATAAAACTGATAGTTTTACAATGAGACTGATAGATTTAGAATAAGTCTGGTAGTTTTACAATAAAACTGATAGTTTTTCAATAAGGCTGGTAGTTTTGCAATAAGCCTGGTAGTTTTACGATAAGGCTGGTAGTTTTGTAAGAAAGCTGGTAGTTTTACGATAAGGCTGGTAGTTCTACAATAAGCCTGGTAATTTTACAGTAAGGCTGGCAGTTTTACAATAAGCCTGGTAACTTTACAATAAGGCTGGTAGTTTTACAATAAGGCTGTTAGTTTTACAGTAAGTCTTGTAGTATTACGGTAAGGCTTGTAGTTCTACAATAAGCCTGGTAGTTTTACAATAAGGCTGGTAGTTTTACAATAAGGCTGGTTGTTCTTCAATAACCCTGGTAGTTTTACAATAAGCCTGGTAGTTTTACAATAAGGCTGGTAATTTAACGATAAGGCTGGTAGTTTTACAGTTAAGCAGGTAGAGGAAAATTCAATAAGAACATCCATAACAATCATTCGAAATATTCCATGAACGAATGCGCATATGTAAGACATATTTTAATTACTTTTAATAACTAACGAATGCTAAAGTTATAATGCTCAGACCAGAGCAAAATGGGTGACTCCGAAGGGGCTGGAATATTTAAACCTTAAACTTCCTCTTATATACTAGTCTAAGAAAAATAATAGTACTATAAACCCCTTAGTATACTGTCCCTAAATATATCCTTCTATTCTATTCTGTTGCACGAATATACCCCCACAAACACAATCATTTGTGGATCTTATTGATGAGAGACAAATGGAACAACCTAACATTCACACTTTAATCATTATTTCCGAAATGTTCCTCATCTCCAAACATCAAGAAACCAGTTATAATTTAAAGAATATGTTCGTTGAAGTGGATTGACAGAGTAGTAATGGGTCAATAATTTGGTAAATAAAAAAAAGAATTTGAGCTTAATGCAAATCTGCAATCATAATTTCTTCCAGTGAATCGAAAAATAACTTCCGTAGTGTTTAGGTGGCAGGCAAGGATGGACAGAAGGCAATGTTCCTGCTACCCATGTAGACGGCACTCCTCTAGGCATGGAATATGTACTATGCAATAAGCGACACTGAAAAATGTATGCACTACAAAGATTGACAACCAAGTACTACTGCTTTCCATGCAATGATTTTCTAAGAAAACTTTGAAATCCATTAAACTTTCTGTAGTACATTGGTGCTTATCTGGTAGCTTGTGAGATCTGTTCCTCAAGTGTAGCACCTCGAAATCCTCGGTAAATTAAATACAAAGCGATAATTTAACTCATCAGTTTTTGGTTGGCGAATAATTCACTGATCAACGACCACAATGCTTCCGACGCCAGAGTAACAATTTCTAACTAATTTTAGGTCACTGATAATGAATATCATGATTAAAATTGTTAGTTAACTCTACTTTTCAATATACACCTACGTGTCACAACAGGTTCCAACAGGCTTGTGGCAGTGTGTTTCTTACCTCACTCACACTCTGACTGACCTTCATTATTGTTCCAGCAGTCATAGAAGGTGGTTGTGATGTCCAAGTTTATATTTTGAGGTGAAAGGTCGGTGATTTTCTTAGCCAAACACTTTTTAAACTTATAATAAATATTCACTGAGCAAGTTATTGATATGCATGTGAGGCATATTATATTAATTTTATTTTCTTACTGAATGATATAAATAAGTCTGCTTAGTTGTCATGCTCTGTATTATAATGATAAATTAATGAATAAATTTTCTGTCTATCTTTGTTGTTTTCTCCTTTAAGATGCCTTGTACTAGTGTGAAAGGGACAGCCGTGCAAGAGGTTTCCACTACATCAGGAGAGACTGGCCACCTCGTCAATCATTGGAGCCTGGGATGAAAAATGTTCAACATCCACCTCTCATTGAACCAAATAAAGTTTTGCTACCACCACTACACATAAAACTGGGGCTCATGAAAAACTTTGGAAAAGCTATGGACAAATGTGGTCAAGGATTCGAGTATTTAACATCAAAATTACCATCACTGAGCGACGCTTTGATAAGAGAGGGAGTCTTCAATGGTCCTCAGATTCGAGATGTTCTTAAAGAAGGTGACTTTGGGAAGCATTCAAGTGGCGAAGAGATTTCTCGGAAAGAGAAGGGAAGGCAACTATGGAAAACCTCATTAAGGCTTACAAGAACATGGGATGTAACATGTCACTTAAACTCTAATCCGTACCTACTCTCTGCCTTTCTGCTTGACGCTTGTAGTGGGCTGAAGAATCATCTCTTGCCAATGTCCAGCAACAGTCTGCAAGCATTCTTGTGCCCCCATTTGCACTGGTACCATTTTTCCATGGTTGAAATATCTTGGTGAAACCTTTCACCATGTTCGTCACTAACTGCCTCACAGTTCGCTGGAAAAAAAGTATAAATGTGAGTCCAAAAAGTGGATTTTAAAACATACGTTATAGTAAAATAATCAAATATTACATGTCTCGTATTTTTAAATCTATAACCAAATATCATTTTTCAAGGCGATATTTGGATTCAGGACATGAAAATACATAAGAATTAACTAATCTCATTTAAGAAGCATACAACTTTTCAAAAATTGTTGACCAGTGATAATCGAACCTTATTTATGATTAAAAAAAATATCTTTCAAGTCACCTAACGAGTGGAGCTCCAACGCACAACACAATACCTTTGATATATCTTTGAAGAGTTTCGAGAGTTTCTCTGCTCTCTGAGTCCGGCCATGGGCCAGGCTCGTCTGAGTTCGATACTCAACTCTTCTGTTATTGATTTGCAACCGTGTTACTAGGATTTCATGAAGCAAAACTTTCCTGTGAAAAGAAAACCTGTTTATGTTAGTCAACTTCTTTAATGAAAAGTTATCCTTTATAATAATAAGTAATAATAACTTAAGTCTTTTCTAATGCATCACAACTTCTATGATAATTAAACTTAGCTATGAAAATCCAGTTATCTCTAAAACTTAATATATGATAAAATTTCTGTGATAACCTCTCATTTTTCATTGATAACAAAATCATTCCTGCGAACACTTTGGTTTTCTATGAAACCAAACTTTGCTGTGATAACCAATCCAATCCAGCAATAACCTAACATCTTCTGTAATGACCAAACCAGTTCTAAGATAACAAAACTTTTCCTGTGATAACCAAACATTTCTTGTTGTAACCAAACACTTCCTATGATAATAAAACTTTTCCTGAATAATACTAACAAATGCAAGTGTATATTTGGTGACTTACACTTTCAGGTTAACACACTGGTGAACACTGTCAGAAGCGGGTGCTAGAGACCTTGGTTCCTGAGAGGCCGTTAACATGCTAATGAAGGTGACCATCGCTAAAAGCTGGGACGGTCCAGGGAAACAGCATTGCGATGGTCGTTGCAGAAGTCTGTGAAGGTCGATATGGGTCACTGCCGCACACACTGAGAAATTCCATTAGGTTCTACCATAGTTCTGTAAGCATATCCTACCCCTGGTTTTCTCAGTCAGTAAAGTAAAAACATTCAGGTTACCCATTATAAAAAAAGGTCAAAGCCAATTTCTGTTCTTATTGAAGATCAATTTTTTATTTTTGAGTTTATTCAAGTTATTAATAACAACGTTTACGGCAACTACAGAATAAGACTTTAAATATCTCAACAAACGACTATACCCCAATACACACTGCAAAAAAGTCGCAAGTGAGGTTTGCCTGCTAACAACACTCAAGGATGATTTGCGTACGAGTAATGACGTCGATGATAACTACTACGCATAATTTAGGATTTTCTAATACACTCAGTACATACACAACGCGATATTCATTTCACTTAATTTATTAGGTCAAAGAATGAATAAAATCATTTATTTTTACATGAGTAAATATCAGAATCGAAGTAATAACGCAATCATTGCTAAAATGCAAAGTTTGCTTCTGTCATCTGTAGGTCTCTGCTACTCTCTTAGCATCATCCAGTAAAAAAAGCAGTCACTGAGAACTATACTTTCTTTTATTTTATTATTAACACATCGGCCGTCTCCCACCAAGGCAGGGTGGCCCGATAAAGAAAAACTTTCATCATCATTCACTCCATCACTATCTTACCATCACTGTTTTATACTACAGCTATAAAACTGTAACATTAACACCCCTCCTTCAGAGTGCAGACACTGTACTTCCCATCTCCAGGACTCAAGTCCGGCCTGCCGGTTTCCCTGAATTCCTTCATAAATGTTACCTTACTCACACTCCAACAGCACGTCAAGTCCTAAAAATCATTTGTCTCCATTCGCTTTCCTTTATACCGTGTTTAAATTTAGAATCAACATTAACGTCTAAGACGATATCAGAAAACTAATGTGTATGAAGAGAATGCAATTTCATTTACTTGATGTCACCTCGTCGTCAGTAACGTTGAAGTTGTTGACGTACGAGTGCCATGTATTTGACGTCACTAAGAATAATATATAACCAGTTGTAGAAGTTCTGAACTGACTGCCATAACTCCATAGAATTCATTCTTTTGTATCTGTAAATCATTGTTATCTATGAGATGGGGAATTTGTAAACTCAAACCTTCTCTGATCATGACCTCAAACACCTGTTACCTTCCTGATAGGAATCCAAGCATAATTTGCAATAGTATCAAAATATCTTTTATTAGGAACTAGATGGGAACTGACTACAATGGATGTGGCTGGAATGAGTGACTCACATAGACAAAAATTAAGACATCTGAAGGAATAAAATCTTAATTCACTGTGATTTCAAAGAGAACATTATTATTATTATTATTATTATTATTATTAAAGATTAGCCGGTATTCCCGGCCCGGGACTTTTCCAAGTGGTGGCCCGGCCTTGGCTCCCTCTTTAGGGAGTGTCTGAGACCTAAGTCTCCCATGGGAGGAGGCACAAGTACCTCCTCATCTTTGGGACCAACTGTCCCCAGGCCTAGCCACAAGCTAGGTCTCTCTGGTCTGCCATCCCCACCCCAAGGGGGCAAATGGGAAAGACAGTCTTATGAGCTAAAGGCTCGGGCTCAGGCACCTACCCTACCCTAGAAGGGCTGGGCATGGTGTCGATCTAAAGAGAACAAATTAAGAAGGTTATTTAGCCAAAAATATGAAATCTAAAACCGTGCATATAAAATGTATATGTTATAGCTAACCTCAAAATAGGAAAAACTGGTTTGATACAAAAAATTATATTTAAAAATATAAAAATTATAATTATTATAATTAAAAACATAAAAATCATAATTATTACAATTTTACAATTTTTTTCATTAAGAAGTTATTAACAGAATGAAGCTGTATTTTAGATGGACATCAAATGGCAATAGAAAAAAACATATGTTCTGCAATTTACCGTATTTCTTTTAATATTATAGATATTAAATACAGGTGTTACACAGAGTTATATAAGCAACTGGAAGTTACAGTGTTCCCTGTAACATAATTTTAAAAATTCCGATGAAATTATTGAACACAAGTCTCCATACACATATGTCAATATCAGAATACATTAAATAATCAAATAAATAAATTTCTTAACTCACTAACAAAACAATATCTCGTAATCAAAAAAAAAAAACTAATAAAATAAGCAGTATACAAACAATAGACAAATTAATCATCATTTACATGATTTTCATCACGATTTGTGATGATCTTATGTATTGCGAAGTTAAATTTAATACATGAAAAAAGGCTCTTATGTGCCCATAATCGACTACATAAAAAAACAGGTCTGTTTTAAGGCGAGACGAAGTTTGGGAAGGAGCTCATGAATTTTAAATCGCGTGAGAAATTACTCCAGAATGTGAGGCCAGAGTCTTGTGTGTGCTTTCAACACCCAGATGTCACTCACCCATAGTAAGAGCTACTCTGTACTGAAGCAGTGGTGCTCCCCATATGTCACAGCTACTCTGTGCTGATGCAGTGATGCTAGCCCACATGTCACAGCTACTCTGTGCTGAAGCAGTGGTGCTCCCCACATGTCACAGCTACTCTGAACTGAAGCAGCAGTGATCCCCCACATGTCACAGCTACTCTGTACTGAAGCAATGGTGCTCCCCACATGTCACAGCTACTCTGTAATGAAGCAGTAGTGATCCCCCACATGTCACAGCTACTCTGAACTGAAGCAGTAGTGATCCCCCAACATGTCACAGCTACTCTGTACTGAAGCAATGGTGCTCCCCACATGTCACAGCTACTCTGTACTGAAGCAGTAGTGATCCCCCACATGTCACAGCTACTCTGTGCTGAAGCAGTAGTGATCCCCCACATGTCACAGCTACTCTGTACTGAAGCAGTGATGATCCCCCACATGTCACAGCTACTCTGTACTGAAGCAGTGGTGCTCCCCCACATGTCACAACTGCTCTGTACTGAAGCAATGGTGCTCCCCCACATTTCACAGCTACTCTGTACTGAAGCAGTGCTGCTCCCTACATGTCACAGCTACTCTGTACTGAAGCAATGGTGCTCCCCCACATGTCACAGCTACTCTGCACTGAAGCAGTGCTGCTCCCTACATGTCACAGCTACTCTGTACTGAAGCAATGGTGCTCCCCCACATGTCACAGCTACTCTGTACTGAAGCAGAGGTGATCCTCCACATGTCACAGCTACTCTGTACTGAAGCAATGGTGCTCCCCACATGTCACAGCTACTTTGTGCTGTAACTATTGTGCTCACCAACAGACAAATGACAGCAACATTATACTGGAGCTGTGAGGCTCACACACAAATCACTGCACTCTGTACTGGAACAATGGTGCTCTCTCACACTTCTAGTGAGCACTACTGTTCCAGTAGTGCTCACTAGAAGAGCACAACATATAGTGAGAGTAATGGTGCTCACTGGAGGACACTGGTGCACTATTCCTAAGCTGTAAACTTCATCCTCTTGTCAGCAACGCCATAATGCAGTAGCAATGGCAATCTACTGGCCAGAGCAGCACTATACTGGAGCAGCAGTGATCACCCACTTTACAGCAGCACTGTAGGAGAAACGGTCTTTCCTGACCACATTAGTGCTTTTCTGTAGCAGCAGTGCTCACCTAGATCTCAGCAGTACTATACTGGTGTACTGGAGCAGCAGTGCTCACCTAGATCTCAGCAGTACTATACTGGTGTACTGGAGCAGCAGTGCTCACCTAGATCCCAGCAGTACTATACTGGTGTACTGGAGCAGCAGTGCTCACCTAGATCCCAGCAGTACTATACTGGTGTACTGGAGCAGCAGTGCTCACCTAGATCTCAGTAGTACTATACTGGTGTACTGGAGCAGCAGTGCTCACCTAGATCTCAGTAGTACTATACTGGTGTACTGGAGCAGCAGTGCTCACCTAGATCTCAGCAGTACTATACTGGTGTACTGGAGCAGCAGTGCTCATGTACAAGCCACAGCAGCAGCACAATACAGGAGAAGCTGCGGTCATTTATTCCACATTAGCACTATACTGCCGCAGAGCTGCTCATCCAATACACAGCACTATCCTGGAGCAGCAGTGCTGATTTTCAGGCACCAGCAGCACAACATTTGAGTCGCCGAGCTTACCCACCCTACAGCAGCAATCTTGTGAAGCAGAAGACCTCACGTGAACCACAGCAGCACTACAATAGAGCGGTGGTGGTCATACACTCCACAACAACAATATACTCGAGTTGCTGTTCTCATTTACTGGCCACAACAGCACTATACTGAAGCAACTGTGCTCTAATTCATAGCTGCAGTTTAAGCAGCAGAAATGTTCATCAACAGGCTACAGCAACAGTGTCCATGCACTCCACAACAGAACTATTCTGATTAGCAATGCCATCTGTAGACAACATCAGCATTATACAGCAATAAAGTTCTACAGGTCACGACAGCTCTATACTCTAGAAGCAGCGCTCATGTACAGACCACAGCACGACCTCACTGGAACGGCAGTGATCATCTACAGACTACTGCAGTACTATCCTGGAGCAGCAGTGCTCATTTATTCCGCTTCGGCACTATGTTGAAGCAGTGGTGCTCAAGTACTGCACAGCAGCTCCATCCTGCAGCAGTAGCAGTGCTTATCGACTGGCCACAGCAGTCCTATACTGAAGGAACAGTGCTCATCCATCTCAACACTATACTGGAGCAGCTCTGTTCATCTTCACAACAGCACTGTCCTGGAGCAGTACTGCTCAACAGTCATACCACGGACGGGGATAAAACCCGCGATCAGAGAGTCTCAAAACTCCAGACCGTCGCGTTAGCCACTGGACCAGCTAGCCACAATCAGATTCGTCCAACTAGGTATATTTCTACACCATAGGAAGGTTAGCACAGGCACCACTGTGACCACAAATGCAAGTTTTTACAGACGAATCTCCAGCTAGCGTGGCCGTGACGAACTCCCTTCAAAGCCGTTAACGGCTTTGTGGCTAGCTGGTCCAGTGGCTAACGCGACGATCTGGAGTTTTGAGACTCTCTGATCGCGGGTTCTATCCCCGTCCGTGGTATGGTTTGTTTGCAATAGTGTCATTACGATTTCGTGAGTCCTGCTCAACAGTGATCACCAACAGGTCACAACAGTGAACACTAACAGATCATAGCAGTGAACGCTAACAGGTCACAACAGTGAACACTAACAGGTCACAACAGTGAACATTAACAGGTCACCACTACTAAAGATTTGATCACCTCTACTATCACCCCACTACCAACCACCTACAACATTCCCACCACTCCACAACCACCTACAACATTCCCACCACTCCACAACCACCTACAACATTTCCACCACTCCACAACCACCTACAACATTTCCACCACTCCACAACCACCTACAACATTCCCACCACTCCACAACCACCTACATCATTTCCACCACTCCACAACCACCTACAACATTTCCACCACTCCACAACCACCTACAACATTCCCACCACTCCACAACCACCTACAACATTTCCACCACTCCACAACCACCTACATCATTTCCACCACTCCACAACCACCTACAACATTTCCACCACTCCACAACCACCTACAACATTCCCACCACTCCACAACCACCTACAACATTTCCACCACTCCACAACCACCTACATCATTTCCACCACTTCACAACCACCTACATCATTTCCACCACTCCACAACCACCTACAACATTTCCACCACTCCACAACCACCTACATCATTCCCACCACTCCACAACCACCTACATCATTTCCACCACTTCACAACCACCTACAACATTTCCACCACTCCACAACCACCTACAACATTTCCACCACTCCACAACCACCTACAACATTCCCACCACTCCACAACCACATACATCATTTCCACCACTCCACAACCACCTACAACATTCCCACCACTCCACAACCACCTACATCATTCCCACCACTCCACAACCACCTACATCATTTCCACCACTCCACAACCACCTACAACATTCCCACCACTCCACAACCACCTACATCATTCCCACCACTCCACAACCACCTACATCATTTCCACCACTCCACAACCACCTACAACATTCCCACCACTCCACAACCACCTACATCATTCCCACCACTCCACAACCACCTACATCATTTCCACCACTCCACAACCACCTACAACATTTCCACCACTCCACAACCACCTACAACATTTCCACCACTCCACAACCACCTACAACATTCCCACCACTCCACAACCACCTACATCATTTCCACCACTCCACAACCACCTACATCATTTCCACCACTCCACAACCACCTACAACATTTCCACCACTCCACAACCACCTACATCATTCCCACCACTCCACAACCACCTACATCATTTCCACCACTCCACAACCACCTACAACATTCCCACCACTCCACAACCACCTACAACATTCCCACCACTCCACAACCACCTACAACATTCCCACCACTCCACAACCACCTACAACATTCCCACCACTCCACAACCACCTACAACATTCCCACCACTCCACAACCACCTACATCATTCCCACCACTCTACAACCACCTACATCATTTCCACCACTCCACAACCACCTACAACATTTCCACCACTCCACAACCACCTACATCATTCCCACCACTCCACAACCACCTACATCATTTCCACCACTCCACAACCACCTACAACATTCCCACCACTCCACAACCACCTACAACATTCCCACCACTCCACAACCACCTACAACATTCCCACCACTCCACAACCACCTACAACATTCCCACCACTCCACAACCACCTACAACATTCCCACCACTCCACAACCACCTACAACATTCCCACCACTTCACAATCATCACTACTGTCACCATCCACCACTCCACAACCACCTACATCATTCCCACCACTCCACAACCACCTACAACATTCCCACCACTCCACAACCACCTACAACATTCCCACCACTCCACAACCACCTACAACATTCCCACCACTCCACAACCACCTACAACATTCCCACCACTTCACAATCATCACTAATGTCACCATCCACCACTCCACAACCACCTACATCATTCCCACCACTCCACAACCACCTACAACATTCCCACCACTCCACAACCACCTACAACATTCCCACCACTCCACAACCACCTACAACATTCCCACCACTCCACAACCACCTACAACATTCCCACCACTCCACAACCACCTACAACATTCCCACCACTCCACAACCACCTACAACATTCCCACCACTCCACAACCACCTACAACATTCCCACCACTTCACAATCATCACTACTGTCACCATCCACCACTCCACAACCACCTACATCATTCCCACCACTCCACAACCACCTACAACATTCCCACCACTCCACAACCACCTACAACATTCCCACCACTCCACAACCACCTACAACATTCCCACCACTCCACAACCACCTACAACATTCCCACCACTCCACAACCACCTACATCATTCCCACCACTCCACAACCACGTACAACATTCCCACCACTCCACAATCATCACTACTGTCACCATCCACCACTCCACAACCACGTACAACATTCCCACCACTCCACAACCACGTACAACATTCCCACCACTCCACAACCACCTACATCATTCCCACCACTCCACAACCACCTACAACATTCCCACCACTCCACAACCACCTACAACATTCCCACCACTCCACAACCACCTACAACATTCCCACCACTCCACAACCACCTACAACATTCCCACCACTCCACAACCACCTACATCATTCCCACCACTCCACAACCACCTACAACATTCCCACCACTTCACAATCATCACTACTGTTACCATCCACCACTTCACAACCACCTACATCATTCCCACCACTCCACAACCACGTACAACATTCCCACCACTTCACAATCATCACTACTGTCACCATCCACCACTCCACAACCACCTACATCATTCCCACCACTCCACAACCACGTACAACATTCCCACCACTCCACAATCATCACTACTGTCACCATCCACCACTCCACAACCACGTACAACATTCCCACCACTCCACAACCACGTACAACATTCCCACCACTTCACAATCATCACTACTGTCACCATCCACCACTCCACAACCACCTACATCATTTCCACCACTCCACAACCACCTACAACATTCCCACCACTCCACAACCACCTACAACATTCCCACCACTTCACAATCATCACTACTGTCACCATCCACCACTCCACAACCACGTACAACATTCCCACCACTTCACAATCATCACTACTGTCACCATCCACCACTCCACAACCACGTACAACATTCCCACCACTCCACAACCACCTACAACATTCCCACCACTCCACAACCACCTACAACATTCCCACCACTTCACAATCATCACTACTGTCACCATCCACCACCATCTGTGTAATATCAACTACGGCTATGATCCATTAGGATGAAACAGTCCACTGCTCTTCACATTACACTAATGAAAGTTAGCTGGAGCGGTGACCAAAAATTTCCAGAATTTAACCAGGAAGGGCGACCGTCTAGTCCTTTCCAGCAGTCCATCATCATTATGTATCCCTGTAATTAAATCGACCGATTTACATATATTGTATTAAACAAAAAAAATCTCGTGTACAAAAAAAAAAGTATATCAAAACGACTCGAGACTAAAGGATCCCAAAGTAACGGAGGTATTTAAAATTAGGAAATTTGTCGTTTAATTTTAGGTATAGCCTAAAAAATTTTGGTTTTGATGGAATTATTTGGTATCCCACATAGGAAATTTAATGGCTTATTTTCGATGATCCTTACAGGTTTAGTGCTTCAGCGGATTATAAAAATAATAGTCATAATCATTACGTTTTTTGATCGGTTTCAGTATTTCTATGAGAGCATGAGAATGGAAGAGCACTATGGTAGGCCTATTGATCCATGCTGAAATGGTACTCACCACAAGGAAAAATGAATATTTATTTCATCAAAATTTATGGGAAAAAATATATATAATATTAGAAATGTTTATGTAGGGACCGTATTCATTTATGGCTTAAATATACACTATACACTATATTTAGTCCAGCAATGGTACGCACAATGTTATGCAGATGATGAACAATCACATAAATTTTTCCAAGGCTACTTGCTGGATGTCTTGCTGGGAGTCTGCATGAGTGTCCCACTGCGACGGACACCCTTGCAAACTCTTCCAGCAAACCAGTTCCTCTCGGAAAGCACAAACAATCCCACTGAGACAAACTGATCATGAAAAAATCGCCAACACACTGTTCAACAACGCCTCAGGAAAGGACTAAGTTCGTTATCCTAGTGGTGAAAACACCACATTCAGGAGATTTTCTTTTAGCTAATGCCAACTCTACCTTTAACTCTCGACTCGATCCAAAGGTTACTCGGCTGGTGTAGCTCTTCACCTAACCGCTCCCATACCCACTGAAAATAGGAGCATTTGCGGCAGGGCGTCAGCTGAACAATTTGTACTACCTGGTCTTGTCTGTCATACATCAGAAGGATGCTAGACAGGAGGAAGTCAACGACGTCATCAAGAGAAGTCTCGCCACAACCCGTTGCCCAGCTGAACAGGAATCCCAAGTACTGAGCTCTGACAGAAGTCAAAACCATCCAGATGGAGTCACTATGCTACTCTGGAAGGATGGTAAGCAGATCGCCAGGGACTACACCTGTGTCTCTACGATGACCGTCACCTACATTCTAGGTTCAGCGAGGCCCAGAAGAAACTATTTCATCCCACGTAGTTTGTAGAAACAGTTTTCTGGCAGCTAGGAGAACTTATCATAGGATTGAACCAATACTTATAAAAACTCTTTATAGCATTTAGTACCTTACTATTGTTTTATAAATTTGCAACATCTACCACCCTGTTCTCCTATCCACCCTATCTTATGCTTCTTCTAAATCCATAAAAGCAACGAAAATTTCCATACATTCATCTAAATATTGTTCACTTACATGCCTCAATGTAAACATCTGGTCTTCATATATCCTGCATATTTTAAAATATCGTTGTTTTTCTGTGATTCTGTTCTCCGTTTTACCGCTAATTCTTTGAATAATAACTCTACCATACACTTTACTTGGTATGTTCAGTAGGCTCATTTCCTTATAATTTTTACACTTTCTTTTGTCTCCCTTCCCTTTTATATAAAGGAACTATGCATGCTCTCTGCCAATCCCTGGGTACCTTCCCCTCTTTCATACATTTATTGAACAAAAGTATCACTCACTCCAAAACTATATCCCCACTTGCTTTTAACATTTTTCTCTTTATCCTATAAATTCCAGCTGCTTTACCCACTTTCATTCTACTCATTGATTCACCTCTCCCACACACACATCCGGCTCTTCGTCATTCTTAAAAGATGTTATACCTCACTATCCAATGCAGGAAATCACTGCCTCCGTCGCTTTATCAGCATCTAACAGTTTCTCTAAATATGCCCCCGATCTTCCCTATACCTCCAACTCCTCAACTACTAGCTCCGCTGTTTTGTTTTTAATTGTCAAAAAAAATTGTTCCTTCAACCTATTTATCTCATGCCAAAACTTTTTCTTCTTTTCACACCAAATCCCCCACTGTATCATTTAGTCTCCTTTTAACACTTCTCCACTCAGCCAGATTCCCGATCCATGATCTGTAATTTGGTTGAGTGGGAAAAGTGCGGTGAACTTTAATAAAGAGTGTGCAGGTTCGAATCCTGCTCAGGTCTGAAAGATAATGCTTGTTAAAAATTTCGCCTGTTTGCGAATTGTTAAGCGTATATATTACTTTTTATTAACACATCGGTGGTGTCCAACCGAAGAAAACTCATTATGTCTTGCCAGAGGCGTGCTGACGCTACAGTTAAAAAACTGCAATATATCTCCATCCCTCCTTCGGAGTGCAGGCACTGCACTTCCCACCTCCAGGACTCAAGTCCGGCTAACAGGTTTCCCTGAATCCCTTCACAAATGTGACATTATTCACTCTCCAACAACATGCCAAGTCACAAAAACCATTTTTATCCACTCGCTACTATCTAACACATTTGTGGACATTTGCCGGAAGTCGAAGCCTCTCGCACACAAAACCTCCATTACCCCCTTCCCTTCAACCTTCCCCAGGACGACCCCTAACCCACCTTCCTTCCGCTACAAATTTATGAGCACTCCAAGTCATTCTATTTTGTACCATTCTATCTCAGTTTCCGAATCACCTCAACATCTCCTCGTCAGCCCTCTAAATAATACTTTTAGAAACCCTACACCGACTTCTAATCTCCAATATTCATACTATAATATTCATAATATTCATACTATATCTTTGCCTCAGACATCATATCAGCACTGCCTCCAGCCTTCTCCTTGTTGCAACATTCTCCACCCTTGCTTCTCACCCATATACGACCGTTGGTGCTATTATACTCATAAATTCTCTTCGGCGCTTCCGAGGACAAAGTTCTTTGTCTCCATAGAATTCTTAGTGCTCCACTCACCTTTTTTCCCTCGTCAATACTGTGGTTCACCTCGTCTTTCATAGACCCATCTGCTGATAAGTTCACTCCAAAATATGTGAACAATTTCATTTTCTCCAAACTCCCTCCAATCTGGTATCCAATCTTTCATTACCTAATTTTTTTGCCATCCTTATCACCTTGCATTTCCCTATGTTCACTTTTAATTTCCTTCTTTTACATACCCTCCAAAATTCGTCCACTAACTTCAGCAACTTCATTCCAGAATTTCCCGAAAGCACATCAGGAAAAAGCAACTGTGACCACTCCGACATTGTGCCAGATTCTTTATCTTTTAATCACATACAACCAGGTTAACATCACGCATCCCTGTCTTAGGCCTATTTTTACTGGTAAATAATCTCCCTCTCTCCTTCATACTCTAACATGAGTCTCATTATCCTCGTAAAGCCTCTTAACAGCTTTCAGTAACCTACCACCTATTTCATACATTTGCAACATCTGCCACATTCCTTCTCTATCCGCCCTATATATGCCTTTTCCAAATCCACAAAAGCAAGGAAACCTCTTTACCCTAATCTAAATACTGTTCACTTATCTTAAATGCTTCACTGTAAATTCTTGGTCCACACACCCCCTACCTTTCCTAAAGCCTCCCTGTTCATCTGTGATCCTGCTCCCCGTCTTACTCAATTTTTTTAATAACAACTCAACCATGTAACTTACAAATGTTTCTGCAGAACCTCTTTTTCTCACAGATAAGCAGACGTCTTTCCTGCAGTTTCAGGAAGTTAAGAATTTTCTACAGTAATTTCAAGTTCGTGTTTAGGGTTTATAATAAAGTTTCATTAACACTGCTTATAAGGATGAAAAAATAATTACAGAAATGTCGGATATTGCAATGTGTCTTTGAAAATCTGATCACTGTCACTGTCGAAAGTATAACAAAGTGGGAATTAAAAACTGCAATGTTGTTGTCCTGTTTTAGTCAATTTCAAAATCCAAGATAATATCAAACATAGTCAACAAATATCATATTTTCATAATGGTAGGTAACAAACACCAGGTGACTGTCAAACTTGCTCAGCACCATTATCAGTAACCTTGCGAAACTATGATTATTCAGATTTATGAGATATTACTGCAACAGATTTATGAAATATTACTGTAACAGATTTATGAGCTATTACTGTAACAGATTTAGCTATTACTGAAACACATTTATGAGATCTGCAACACAAGCACAATGATATGAACTTGACATAGTTGACTCACCCGGGGTCATGTTGCCTCTTGTATCATTGTGAGTCGAGGTATTTGCATGTGCCTGGTATATGAAGCAATTTACCCTAATGAGCAGTTAATTGATCTCTAATTGCTCGACTTTTCATCTCCCAAATTGCAGCAAAATTAGTCCGCTGATAAATAGAGTTAATCAGTATTTCTTTTTAAGCATGCAAAGCAAAAATTAGGGATTTTTGGAGAGTTATTAGGATTATACATAATGAATTCCTTTCAAAAAAGTACATCTATATATATATATATATATATATATATATATATATATATATATATATATATATATATATATATATATATATATATATATATATATATATATATATATATATATATATATATATATATATATATATATATATATATATATATACATACATACATAGGGAGGTACCACTTCTATAGCTGTAATGGGGGCCCTCATCCTCAGAGAAGACAATAAACGTTCCTCAGAGAAAACTCAACGTTCTCCCCGGAGCTGCTTGAATATTTTCTTCTCCTACCACCCCCTATATTTTATATTCTATGTGAACATTTATTAATAAACAGAATACATTTACAGAAAAACACAAACACGAATACAATGGTACAATGTATTGAAAATTATGAATTTCCTCGAGCTCCTCTAAAGCCGGACGCGAGCCAAGTATGCAGCAAACATTTCCCCTCTGGATGGCCACGCTGAGGCGCTGGAACATGAAAGTGGCTGCCCTTGAGTCCCTGGCGGTGTCGATGAGTCTGGAACCCAGTTCTTTAAGGAAACGTGTGGCATTTTTTCCTCATGATCCCAAGGTCTCTGATCCCACTGGGACAAATTGATACTGATGGCTTATGTCCCTGTACTTGCTGATCTTGTACTCCTCCCTGTGGTCAGCAGCTCCTCCCTGTCGCCCAACACTGTGATGAATATAGGTGTCAGCCAGTGTGGACACACAGGTATAGTCCCATGCTAAGAGCTTGCCATTCTTCCAAGGATAGACGGTGATCCCATCTGGGCAGTTTACTGGGTTGTGGGTATTGTTGGCTGCTAATGATCGGGGCTCCCTCTAGGCTGGGCTTCCAGCTGTAGCAAGGGTTCTCTTTGTGGGGTCGTTGACCTCATTGTGTCTTGCATGCCAGCCCTTGGTTTTGGAACAGTTAAGACCATGTAGACCGTATAGGTCTGCTTGCGCTTCGCCGCAAATACACGTATATTCTGTGTGAATTGGGGCAGCAAGGCGCAGAGCCACTGCAATACGGAGGGTCTTAGGGTCGAGTCGCGTTCCCATTGCCGATATGGAAACTGTTTGGAGGAAGTCCCCGGAGTGAGGTGCGCTCACAGACTGGAGACGGGCAGTCTCCCTATCTGATGTTGCAGCCCTGAGCATGTTGGCAAGTACCTTTCCAGCGATCGGGCCATCCCAGCTTGACAGTTTGTGAGCCAGTGCTGCACTAGGGTTTGGTACTGGAGCAGCAAGAGTCTCCCATTCAGTGATGGCAATGGCATGGCTACAGTCCTGTATTCCTACTGAGTCACTGAGGTTATCAGGAAGAATTTGTCTTATCAACTCGTTTGATGCTATGGAAGAGGACAGGAAAGTTGGTAGAGCAATATGGGAGGATCTGTGGACTCCTAGCCATCCAAGCCTGACTGGAAGTGAGGCTTTCAACCACTGTCCATCTTCATGGGAAAGATTCAATACACTCTCTAACATGGTCTTGAGTCATATTCCTTGAGTTTTGGACTGCTGAAAGCTGGGGAGCATCTCAGAAAGTAGGTAAGTTTTGGGATTGACAGGCACCTGGTGAGTAGGTAGAAGGCATCATGTGTGTCAGTGTCTTTCATCCTGCTTTCCATTTGTCCGGAGGTCTGAGACTTTTTTTTCTAGGATCAGATCGATGGCATTGGATCCAAGAGGAGCACCAAGGAGAGTGCTATTGGGTGGATCAATGGCTCGTGCTCCTGGTAAAACAGCGCTAATATTCTGGATCATCTGTCGATTGGTAGAAACTATTTCACATTTGGTGGGGTTTAAAGAAAGGCCCAGGCTTTCTCCCATGTCTTTAATTTTACTGATGTCC